>NC_056740.1:463164132-463171632 GCF_019279795.1 Protopterus annectens | reverse complement strand
TTATGTTCTTTGCCCCTCGAAGAAATTGCTTAAACAGAGGGTGAGAAAATAATGGTGGGTCACAATCATAGTGAGCAGAAATAGCTGCAGCATGAACTTTCACGGAGGAGAAAGACAAACCCTTATCTAATAATTCTGTAAGGTACTGTAGTGTAACACTCAAATTAGGCACTGAAACATCAAAGCTCTTTGCTGTGCTCCAAAGAAAAAATCTCCTCCATTTATCAGCATAAACTTTCCTAGTACTAGGTCGTCTGGCTTCCAATATGACATTCAAAACTTGTTGAGGAAGCTGTGACCCCCCCTCCTAAAACAGAATATGCCAGGCTGTCAGATGCAGGGACTGTACCCTGACATTGAGGAAATGATTGCTTGCCTGGGACAAAAGGTGCGGAACTGGTGGCAAAGGCCAAGGAGGCTCCTGTACTAAACTCCGCAGCAGAGGATACCAGTGCTGACGTGGCCAATCTGGAGCTATTAGAATCATGCAAGGCTTGTCCTGTCTGACCTTCAAGAGCACCTTGGGAAGGAGAGGCAGAGGAGGAAAAGCATAAGTGAAGGTTGTTCCAGCTGAAAGATAGAGCATCCACTTTCCAAGCTTTTGGGTGAAACATCTTTGTGCAAAATTTTGGCAGTTGGAAATTCAGTGGAGAAGTGAACAGATCTATGTCTGGAGTTCCCCAAGCCACTGTCAACTGTTGAAATACATGAGGATCCAATTTCCACTCGTGGGGATCCACCATCTGTCTGCTCAAACATCTGCTAAGGAGTTCTGTGCTCCTGGCAGAAACCTTGCTTGAAGAGTGACGTGCAAACTCAGAGCAGTCTCCCACAAAATCATAGCTTGTCTGCAA
This sequence comes from Protopterus annectens, assembly GCF_019279795.1. Classification (NCBI taxonomy): domain Eukaryota; kingdom Metazoa; phylum Chordata; order Ceratodontiformes; family Protopteridae; genus Protopterus; species Protopterus annectens. The sequence continues at coordinate 463,170,778 of NC_056740.1, read as the reverse complement.
AGAGGTGCCGAATGTGTTCCCTGCTTGTTGATGTACCACATGACTGTTGTGTTGTCTGTTTGAATCAACACCTGTCCCGGTTGAAGTAGATCCTTGAAAGCCATCAGTGCAAATTGGACTGCTAACATCTCCTTCATGTTGATATGCAAATGCTGTAGTCTGGGAGGCCACGTGTCTTGAACCCATTTCCCATTGAGGTGTGCTCCCCAAGCCATGTCTGAGGCATCTGTCGTTAAGATCTGACTCTTCTCTCTGTCGGGTCACAGAGTCCCTTGTTTAGGTGACATTCCTGAGCCCACCACAAAAATTCCTTTTGGATGCAAGGTATTATCTGAATGACAGTGTCCAAATCGTGGCAGTGTTGAGTCCATACACTTGTGAGATACCATTGTAGCTTCCTCATATGTAGTTTGGCATTGGGAAGTACCATACAGACAAGATGCCACCCACCATGATAAGGACTGTCCTTGCAGTCAGCCTGGACAGTAGGGATAATTGCTGGAAGTATAGGGGAAGATTTCTTTGTTTGTCCGGGGTCAAAAGCCATCTGAGAGGCTGTATTCAGTCTCACACCCAGAAAGCACATGTCCTGAGAGGGTACTAGACTGGACTTTGTTTCGTTTCTAGAATACCCCTAGGCACCTTAAAACTGTCATTACATACTGTAGATGCTGAAGTAACTTGGCTTTGTCTTGAGCAAGAATCAGGCAATCGTCCAGATAAGGATAAATTTGTATTCCTCTTAGTCTGAAGAAGGCTATCACAGGAGCCAGGACCTTTGTAAACACCCTGGGCGCAGTAGATAAGCCAAAGGGCAATGCAGAGAACTGATAATGAAAAGTACCAGCCCGAAAACGCAGGAACCTCCTGCAGCTGGGCCTGATAGGAATATGAAGATAAGCCTCTTTGAGATCCAGAGTTACCATCCAGTGATCTTTGCCTATCAGAGGCAGAAGTTGCTGCAAAGTTAACATCTTGAACTTTGGAATGTCTAGGTATGTATTGAGAATGGACAAATCCAGAATTGGCCTCCAAGTGTTTCCTTTCTTTGGCACAAGAAACCGGCGAGAATAAAATCCTAGGCCTACTTCTGATGGAAGTACCACCTGGATAGCCCCCATTTGTAAAAGTAAAGAAATCTGCTTGTGAGCCTCCAGCCTTTGCTGAGGAGGAACGTCTGGCATGCCTTTGAAAGGAGGCAAGGTGTGAAAATAAAACTTGTAGCCTCGATTTATAATGTCCAACACCCATTTGTCCTGGGTGACCAAAAGCCAATTTTGCTTGAAAAGTGCCAACTTTCCTCCTAGAGGAGCTGCCAGACAGGAGGAATCTGGCAGCTGGAGATACAGGTCATTGGGTCTGTTTACGAAAAGGCTGACCCCTGCCCTCACCAGAAGATTGTGCAGGAGAACTCCACATCCTAGGTCTGAAAGAACCCTGAACCTGAGCTCTGCCCCTACCACGTCTAGATCTGCCCTTAGACTGGAAATCAGAAGAAGGATACGCCCATCCTTTTGCAGGCCAATTTCTGCTAAACTTAGGGGGCTGCACTTGTAAAAATTCCTTAACCGTCTGCATGGACTTAGCTTTGTCCTCCATTTTCTTCAAAACTGACTCCACAGGAGAACCAAAAAGAACTTCAGATTGAAGGGGAGCATCCAAAATTCGAGCTTTAACATGCTCTGACAAATTCTGATCCTTAAGCCAGGCGTGCCTACGAATAACTGAACCAGTGGCAGCCACCCTGGAAGAAGCCTGAAGAGCATCAAAACCACACTGCAAAGAATGCCTACCCACCTGATCAGAGGCATGAACTAAGTCCTGCAATTCCTTACACTCTATACCCTCAGCTAAAGCATCTACCTTAGATTTCAACTGACTTAACAGAAAATTCTGATACTTCAGCATATGAAACTGGCAATTTAAAGCCCTCATAGCTAGCGTGGAGGAGGTATACACTTTTTTACCCCACCTATCCAAAGCTCTAGAATTTTTATCCAGAGGAACTGGATTCTTAACTACAGAAGCCCTGACACCCTTAGGTCCCTGACTAATAGTTTCCGGGTCAGCTCTAGGACTCTTATACAGATATTTATGAGCCTCTGGAACTCTGTAATACCTGTCTGGCTTGACAGGGGCAGGGGGTAAAGAATCAGGATTAAGGAAAGCTTCAGAAAAAACATCCTGAACAATGTCCAAAACAGGGGGAATAGCCAAGGGCCTATGTTGTGGTAAAAACAAAAATTCCCTAGCTTACGAATCTGAAAAATCCTGACCTTCCCACTTAAAATGCTCCCTCATGGAGTGCAGGGTTTCAGAAAAGGAAAAATCCTCTGGAGGAGAAGCAGAAGGACAGGAATCCTCTGCATCCGAATCAGAATAGGGAGGAAAATCCTGAATGTCCTCAGCTGAAGACTCAGAGTAGTCTGAGAAATGCTCCAATCCCTCCACCTCTGTCTCCACCCTAGGCCTCTTATCTGGAGGGGGCATAGAACCTCTGATTAAAGTAATCAAATCCTCTGCCATTTTCAGCATATGTTTTTTAGGAACAGAGCCTGAAGAACTAGGGCTGACGCCTGTGCCAGAAAGACCAGGCCTAGCTTTAGAAGGGGCTTTAGTGACAGAAGTAGAAGGCCTAACAACCTTATGTAAAGAAGGAACTACAGAAACTTGAGAGGCCCCCTCGGCCTGACCTAACTCCTGAGAGGCCAATTCCTGTAAGATTAAAGGCTCCCCCTGTGATTCAGCTGAAACCTCAGCTGGATCCACAGATTCAACTGTAGTTTCCATAGAACCGCGTCCAGAACGGGACGACTCATCCTGTTTAGACTTTAGCGTTTAAAGCTACACCTGACTACGCCGTGCTCAGGCCCCAAGCAAGGAATACAAAGAGAGTGGTAGTCCCTATGAGGTATCTGTTTCCCACAAGAAATACAATTATTAACTTTTTCTGACATCCGGATTTAACTGAGGCAAGAAAAGACAAAAATATTCCCCAACGGAGTACAGCCAACTTGGTCTTCGGTCTGAAACTCAGAATCTGAAAATTTCAGGGCCTTGAGCGCACCTTGCGCTGCTTCTGCTTCGGACCATGCGGCAAGAAAGACTGAGGATATGGCGTCGGTCATGCGCTTTAGTACCTCTGCGTACTGACGTCAGATCTGAGTGACCATGACCGACGCCAGCCTAACACTTTGGTATTCGGGCCGACCGAGGACAGCGGACTACCCACAGGTTATGACTGCAGCAATGTGAGACGAAGAACATCTCTGTCAGCAAGTGAAGAAATGTGTGTGTACAAAAGGGTTATCTGAGAAAGAATTGCAAGTGCTAGGGATGTTGGGTCTATATTATGAGATCGAATAATCACAACTGCGAATGCTCTAAACAGCGGAAAGGCAGCACACCAAAGTACTTTTTGTGGGATCACGGTACAGTGAAGATTGGAATATTTGCCCTTTCCTCACTGTAGTGCGATCTCGGAGTTGGTATATATATTTAGTGGGTTGTGGTGGGCGCAGCTCCCCACAATAATGGTTTCAATATGCTGCCTTTTTGCTCTTTAGAGCGTTCGCAATTGTGATAATTTTTTCACATAATATAGACCCGGCTTGTTTCTCAATTACCTACTGCATATATCTGTCAAGAAAATTTGCAACTTAATATAAGCAGAAAGAAAGATACTGAACTGTGGTTGTGGCTGTCCTGTGATGTGATTATGTCAGGACAGACAGATAATGCTTTGTTATTGAAAGATGACAAGAGTTGCTATTTCTACCCATCTACATGATGTTATTTTAAATAAAATTCACAACTCATACATAGGTTGGGGTCATCAAGTGTAAATAAAGGGTGTGTGGTTACTGCTGGCCTAATGTGGGTGTGTGGTTACTGCCTGCCTAATGTGGGTGTGTGGTTACTGCCTGCCTAATGTGGGTGTGTGGTTACTGCCACCTAATGTGGGTGTGTGGTTACTGCCGGCCTACTGTGAGTGTGTGGTTACTGCCGGCCTACTGTGAGTGTGTGGTTACTGCCGGCTTAATGTGGGTGTCTGCTTACTGCCTGCCTAACGTGGGTGTGTGGTTACTGCTGGCCTAATGTGGGTGTGTGGTTACTGCTGGCCTAATGTGGGTGTGTGGTTACTGCCAGACTAATGTGGGTGTGTGGTTACTGCCGGCCTAATGTGGGTGTGGGGTTACTGTCTGCCTAATGTGGGTGTGTGGTTACTGCCGGCCTACTGTGAGTGTGTGGTTACTGCCGGCTTAATGTGGGTGTGTGGTTTCTGCTGGCCTAATGTGGGTGTGTGGGTACTGCCAGCCTAATGTGTCTAACAGATATTGAAAATGGTGCAGAAACATGGAATATGTAGTATATGCAGAAACCAAAATCAAATAAGAGGGGATGACACCACAATATATTACATTTCCTTTGGATGAACACGGGTGATAACTTGTTTCAATACAAAGTTCATGTCTGTTATAGTGCTTATTTCCTAAGCACTTTGCATGAAACCAATACTTAAACAGTGAAAAGCCAAACAGATGGACCACCAACACCACTGAAATTAAAAAGTATTCTTCCTTTTATTTAGCGCTTTCATCAAGGTAAAAAGACTTCATCAGAATGATTCAATATTGAGAATCACAGTTTAAATAGCCACCCCTGGCCAATCACTGGTACCAAAAATTGCATCACTTCCTTTACCTATAAAAAACGAAATATATTAAAAAACATAAAAACAATTATTTGTATACATATGTACATAAATATAAATCCACATTGCACAAGGACATATGTTGCCCAGTTTCATCGACATTAAAATATTTCATATCATGAACATAGACCAACTTCAGCATAGGACAGATTGAGATTTTATCATTGCATCCAGGAGCCTGATAGGCGTTCAATTTGATCTGCTGTTTAAGCTCCATGAACTCTAAGAAATCGTCAACTGCCCCCCCACCGTGGCCTCAAATCAACCTGTTCAACTATGAAAAATGTGAAAGCGTTTGTTGGATGCACACTAATGTGCTTATAAAGGGTGTTTTTATATTCTATGATTGATGTCATAGACATGCTGATAAATTCTTTGCCTGAGACCATTTTTGGTTTTTCCCACATAGTATCCTTCACAGCCACATACACAACCCCTTTGCTGTAACAATACCATTTTTTGTTTGTTTTAAATACCCGAAATTCTTAATCCTGATTCTATTGCTTTCAGCAATATAGGGGCATTGGGGACATCTACCGCATTTAAAAGTGCCTCCCTGTTCTGAATTTCTACATTTCCTTTCAAGCAACCCTTTAAATGAGATGTCCTTTTTATAAACAATTACTGGTTTGTTGCCCAGTTTTTCCTGGACATCCACATCCAAACTTGAATATTCTCCAATATTTAATGATGATAATTTTGATGTCAGAAAAATTGGATGTGAAAGGGAGCGCCGATGCACTCCCCAATCCAGGAGGTCCATTACGTTCGAAAGTTAACTCTTCCCTTATACCCCCCCAGGGATAGAAGTGCATGGAAATGTCCAGTTTCTCTTTTGTTTTTGACCTCATCAGCAATGTTGTTGATGAAGGCCGCTGGGTAACCTCTCCTGACAAGCATTTCCTTCATCACCACACATTCTCTGATAAAGTCATCAATATCAGAAACCATCCTGGCTAATCTGACATATTGGCCTTTTATGACGGTTTCTTTTGGTGCAATGGGTGCCACCCCGTAAAGTGTAACAGTGAGTTTGAATAAGTCAGTTTTCTATACAACTGGGAGGTGAAACATCTCCTTTGATGGTCCTTCCTGATGGCCACATCCAAATAGTTAAAGAATTCTAAATCTTTATTCATAGTGAATCTCAAAAATGTAGTTGAACCATTAATGTAGGCGAAAAACCTATTCAGGTCAATTTCACTACCTTTCCAGAACAGAACAATATTATCAAGGTACCGCCCATACAGTACCCATGAATTTCTGTACTCAGAATTAAAGACAAATCCTCCCACTGTACTAGCACTATATTAGTGAAAATAGGAGCACAACATGCACCCATTGCCACACCTTACCTTTGTCTAAACAGGTGCCCATCAAAACTGATGAAGCTATTTTCCAGCACCAACTCCAAATATGTCCTGATAGTTAATATGGTGTTTTGATCAAATGTGGTGTTACCACATAGAAAATCATAAAACCATTCCAATCCCAGTTGATGAGGTATCAGTGAGAACATGTCGCAGATGTTCATCATCAAACATCTCCTGTCTAATTTTACTGAGAAAATCCCATGAGTCCTTAATGACTGAGTCCCTTGCATCCAGGATATGCTTAACCTTTTCATCAACAAATCTAGCCAGGCAAAAGGATTTAGAGGCCTTTCCATCCACTATTGGTCACATGGTCACAGACTTATCTAAGATGGTGGACAGGCTTATTAGCAGTACTTCCCTTGCTAACATCTAATGGGAATGTTAATAATTTGCAAATTTCTGTCTTTTCTCATCACCCCTGGTGAAAGGTCTGCATCCGTCTATATCTATCAATGTGTGTGTGTGTGTGTACGTATGTGTGAACAATACATCCATCTATATCTATCAATCTGTGTGTGTGTGCATGTATGTGTGAACAATACATCCATCTATATCT
>NC_056740.1:463140229-463156132 GCF_019279795.1 Protopterus annectens | reverse complement strand
CAAAGTAGCACTTTTCTGAAGTGGGTGGGTAGAATCTGGCAGTCACTAGGAACTAGGACTACAAAGTCAGCAGCCTGTCACATATGTGACACAGCTGCTGAATAGTCCTGTTACTGTCCCATTCTCTTCCCGGCTCTAGTTATGGGGACAGACCAAGAGCATGGGGAGACAGCTATCGAGTTAGTCACTTCTCACTTTCACACGTATCCTTATCCAGAACATTTCTTTTGTCCCTATACTCATGTAAGCTAATCCTACCACAACGTTACGCTTCTTTCCAATTTCCATCATTCCTATGTTAAGAAGTAGACTCACTTTCTAAGTAAGGGTTTCATTAGGTTTTGTGGTGTCCGTCTGTTTTGCAAGGTTGTGTAGCTGTGTAGTTGTGAGATGTTTGTGGGTTGCACTTCCGTTCATGCCAGGTATTCTCTCTGAGGATTAGGAGGCCTTTGAGCACGTTTGTTAACCAGAAGTTTACTTCAGAATGAGAACTGTGTGGCCCTTCCTCAGTTTCTGTTTATAGTTTTCTTAAGAAATAGCTGTGTGGAAGTTTGGCTTCTCTACTGTCTGAATTTTTGCAGAATGTCCAGATTTTTACCTCATATTATCTGTACATTCCTCATTAAATTTTCAGTTTTGTGGCAAATCATTATGGACAGACATTACTTATAGTTTGAGTCTTCGGATAATACTGAAAATGCATTCTAATATGTAACTTGCCATTTCTAAGTTTATAAGAGCAATAATTAAAAACTGTCCCTAGTTTTGGATCTTTGTCCATCCATTATTTTTAGCTTCTGCATACATGGGCAACTACTGGAGGAGTTCAGAGGTTCATAGGTTGATACTAGGCTATCTGCCCTGGGGCATTTATAAGCCTAGCCAGAGTGTGTTTGGCTTTCGCCACCCTTTTAGATTAGTTGACTGTGCCTCTGTATATTAGGTCACAGAAGGTAGCCCTTTTAAGGTTAGTTTACTGTGCCTCTGTCTACTAGGGACACAGAAGAGATCCCAGGGGTAAACCTACGATCTCCCATCCACTCGTCAAGATTTCTCTTGAAGAGGGTCATTGAGGGGCTCTGCCTAACATGGATTAGGATTTTGTTCCAGAGTGAGGGGAGCCTCTGGTGTGTGGTCTGTTGTGTGGGCTGATATTTCAATTTGGTGTTTTAAGAGTCTGTGCATACATGAGTGAACTAATAGAGGGGTTGTGGGTGAGATGTTTAATTTTCATGTCATTTAAGTGCTTATACCTACCTACCTGGCTGAAGTACTGGAAGGGTCATTGGGAAAAGGTTTCATTTTGGTGTCATTTCAGTGCTTGTGCACACACGGGCAAACCACTGAAGGGTTCATTTGAGCTAATGATTCATTTTGATATCATGTGCATACAAGGGAAAACTAATAGTGTGGTTTTTTTTGGATAATATTTCATTTTGGTGTAATTTAAGAGTTGGTGCATACAAGACTGAACTAATAGAGTGGTTGTGAATGAAAAATTTCATTTTCATGTTATTTAAGTGCTTGTACCTATATGGGCAAACTACTGGAGGAGGTCACTGGGAAAAAGGTTTCATTTTGGTGTCATTTCAGTGCTTCTGCATGTGTAGTCACACTGCTAGAGGGATCCTGTAGGAAAGGTAAGAGGTTGGGAGGGTGGCCTAATGGTTAAGGTGTTTGCCTTACAAACACAAGGTGCATGGTTTGAGTCTCACAAGGGATAACTGGCTAGACTTAAAATGGCTCGCAAGGACAGTTAGCCTTCTATGAACCTATGTCTAACTGCCTGTGCATACATGGCCAATTGACTGGCAGGGCCTTTAGGGGAAATGTTGCATTTTGGTGTCACAACTGCTTTTGCATACATGGCCAGACTAATGTAGGGGTCATTTATTGAAGGGCTTCTGCATACTTTGGAGGGAGAACCTCTCTCTGGGTGGGAATATGACTGAGAATAGTTAAGATCTGAAGTCGAACAATGGTATTACAACAAACAGTGTCCAAAAAAAATTTTATTTTATCTTCACTTTGGAACACACACGCAGTAAGTCCCTTTGAAATGTAGAGATAGTCCAATGTCAGCTCCCCCGGGATTGTCTTGAGAATTTGTACTGGTGCTTTAAACATGTATCCCAAGTTTCCATTTCTACACTGATGTTTGTTGCCTAATGAAGTTCTAAAAATGTGGGGAAGTATTGTGTGTTTTTTTTGAGTAACACTTGACTGTTTAAAAAAAAACTATATACAGGTGCATTGTATCTTTCTCTTAACAACTATGCAAATTATGCCCGTAGGGTTCGATATTAGTTTATCTGAAAATAAACATAGTAACTAAGATGTTAGAGAAGTAGAACTGTAAGGTAACTACTGCCCGTTCGTTATTACATTTATCGCTTGAATGCACCTAGAGTGCAAGCAGGAGATCTACTTTGGTCGCCAATAACAGCGAAACAGTTAACTATATTATATATTTTATATGTGGCACCAAGACAATTCATTTTCACTCAGTACAGCCCAAGCAAGTGAAAAGGGTCTCTGATAGGACCCTGCACAAACATGTAAATGGCTGCATTGAGGCTGCCAGAGGTAAGCCCAGATCTAACACCAAAAATAAGCCACACTGGTGGAATCCTTACCTTAACAGACTATATAACAAAAGAAAGAAGTCATGGCCACAATCAGAAAGAGCAGCTCGAGACAAGAGCTCTCTGATTCATCTAAACAAGAAACTAAGAGGTTTAATGAAGTCCAGCAATAATACCAATTATAAGGTCAAGATAGCCTCCCTGGCTAAGGACAGTCACAAAGCCTTCTTCCACTATGTCAGGAACCTTAAAGATAATACTTGGAAGTGTTCATAACTGGTGATAAATTCCACAACCATCACTGACCAGGGGGCATAGGAAATCTACTGGCTGATAAATCCAGCGCTAACCTCACCTCCAGTATTCCCTGTGAAATCCCTTCTAGCATATCCCCCAGCTATCAACAGGGAGCAGGTCCTGGAGGTGCTCACTAAAGCTAAAAACAGTGCTTCAGTGGGCCCTGACAACATTCCCAGTAACCTTCTAAATAACATAAAACATGACCTGACAGCATCACTTGAAGCACCATTCACTTACAGACTTGAGCCAGGTTACATGCCAGGTGAATGAAGGGCCACAACAGTCATCCTTCTTCATAAGGCTGGACCATCAGCTGACCCCAGGAACCACGATGCATCAGTTTTGACAAGTCTTGTATCCAAAGCCATGGAACAAATTATGATGGAAATGATCAACAAGGACATTGGCAAACTACAGACACTGGACCCAGCCCAGTTTGGCTTTATTAAGGGAAGTGCTTGCCTGCTTAACTCATTGACATCTTTGAGAGGGTCACTTAGGCTACAGATGAGGAGAAAATAGTGCACACCACTTACCTTGACCTGGCCAAGGTGTTCAGCACGATACCCAACTCAGATATTGTTGTCAAACTCTCAGAACTAGGCATAAATCCCAACATAACTCATTGGATTGCAAGCTGGCTCACAGATAGGAGTCAGGAAGTCAGAATCAGTGGCACAACCTCCACCAAGAGACTAGTGACCAGTAGTGTGTTACAAGGCTCCTTGTTGGGCCCGCTCCTATTTTAATATCTGTGTTTGTGTGTGTGTGTGTGTGTGTGTGTGTGTGTGTGTGTGTGTGTGTGTGTGTGTGTGTGTGTGTGTGTGTGTGTGTGTGTATATATATATATATATATATATATATATATATATATATATATATATATATATGGATCTACCTGACAACACCGACACACCACAACACCGACAACAAAATCACAGACACCACATAACCGACAGTTCACAAACACGAAACCTCACATGCCCGACACACCATAATCCCGACAATCAACAAACAAAACAAATCCCTGTCCAAAAGCACAACACAAGCACACCAAAATCCTTACCAACCCACACTAAACCTCACATACACAACTATCTACAACCTTAACCCAAACCCTAACCCTAAGGTCCATCACTATTGCACACTCACCTAAAGTTCTAACCCTAACTCACTTCACCCACCTAACCCAAAGACTATCACTATCACTTGACACCTAACCGCCCTAACCCTAACTCACTTAACCCACCCCTATCCCTAGAGACCGTCAATATCGCACACTTACCTTACTTGCACCCTAACGTCCGTCACTACCGCATACTTACACAACCTTTTCCCATGTCGGTGTTCTCAGCGTCGGGGTTTTCATCCATCGGTCTTCTCAGTTTTTGATCTTCTGGCGTTGGTGTTCTCATTGTCGGCGTTCTAAGCTGTCGACGTTGTCAGGTAGACCCATATATATATATATATATATATATATATATATAGAGAGAGAGAGAGAGAGATACACCATTGGAATAGATTGGGTTAATACTAAAAATGTTGATAAATCTCGTTGGAAAATAATAAAAGAAACAAGCTGAATTCCTAGATAAGGAGCTACGTATAGTCCAGGACTTCATGAAGTTAAATAATATGTTTCCAAATGGCTTTATTATTTTTTATATATTTTTTACTCATGTATTCACTTATTTTTGGGAAAAATTGAACTAGTTCTTTATTAAATTATTAGCATGCATGGTTACTAATATAAAAAAACAGCAATATTTTAGTATTAACATTTATAGCATGTATCACAGTTAGATATGTCTTTTGCCTGTTTCTTAATAGATGACCATATCTACTGCCACTGGGATGCACAAGCCAGTGCATTTCTTCATCCCAGTCCCAAGCCCCAAGCCCCAATAAATGGGGAGGGTTGCCTCAGGAAGGGCATCCGGTGTAAAATGTTTGCCAAATGACATATGCAGACAACAACACGGATTTCCATACCAGATCAGTCGAGGCCTGGGTTAACAACAACCACCACCAGTACTGGTAGACAACTGGGTGCTGTCAGAAATTGGGCTACTGTTGGCCAAAGAAGAAGAAGTAAAAAAGGGGGAAGGCATGCTCGAAGGCAGGAAGAGAGGAGGAAGGTTAGGAGTGTGGCAGTGAGGGTAGGAACCTTGAATGTTGGCAGTATGACTGGTATAGGGAGAGAGTGAGCTGACATGATGGAGAGAAGGAAGGTTGATATATTGTGTGTGCAAGAGACCAGATGGAAGGGAAGTAAGGCCAAGTGTATAGGAGGCAGGCTGAAATTATTCTATCAAAGAGTGGATGGGAAGAGAAAGGGGTAGAGGGGTTATCCTGAAGGAACAGTATGCCAAGAGTGTTTTGGAGGTGAAAAGAGTGTTGGATAGAGTGATGTTTATGAGTCTGGAAACTGATGGTGTAATGATGAATGTTTAGTGCATATGCTCCTCAAGTTGGGTGTGCAATGGATGGGAAAGAAAAATTTTGAAGTGAGTTGGATGAAGTGGTGATGACTGTACCCAAGGGTGATTGGAGCAGATTTCAATGGGCATGTTGGTGAAGGGAACAGAGGGGATGAGGAAGTGATGGGTAGGTATGGTGTTAAGGAGAGGAATGCAGAAGGTCAGATGGTTGTGGATTTTGCAAAGAGGTTGGACATGGCTTTGGTGAATACATATTTTAAGAAGAGGGAGGAGCATAGGGTGACATATAAGAGTGGAGGAAGATGCACACAGGTGGATTATATCTTATGTAGAAGGGCCAGTCTGAAGGAGATTGGAGACTGTAAAGTGGTGGCAGGGGAAAGTGTAGTTAGGCAGTATAGAATGGTGGTCTGTAGGATGATGGTGATCAAGAAGAGGAGGATGAGTGTGAGGGCAGCACCAAGGATCAAATGGTGGAAATTGAAAAAGGGTGATTGTGAGGTGATGTTCAGGGAAGAGTTAAGACAGGCATTGGGTGGCAGTGAAGAGTTACTGAAAACTGGGTAACTACAGCAGAGCTAGTAAGGGAGACAGCTAGAAAGGTGCTTGGTGCGACATCTGGACAGAGGAAGGAGGACAAGGAGACATGGTGGTGGAATGATGAAATACAGGAGAGTATACAGAGAAAGAGGTTGGCAAAGAAGAAGTGGGATTGTCAGAGAGATGAAGAAAGTAGACAGGATTATAAGGAGATGAGGTGCATGGCAAAGAGAGAGGTGGCAAAGGCTAAGGATAAGGCATACAGAGAGTTGTATGAAAGGTTGGACACTAAGGAGGGAGAAAAGGACCTGTACCAATTGGCTACACAGAGGGACTGAGCTAGGAAAGATGTGCAGCAAGGTAAAGGTGATAAAGGATAATGAGGGAAATGTACTCACACTTAAGAAAAGTGTGTTGAGAAGATGGGAAGAGTACACTGAAGGGCCGATGAATGAAGAGAATGAGAGAGAGAGAAGGTTGGATGATGTGGGGATAGTGCATCAGGAAGTGCAACAGATTAGCAAGGAGGAAGTAAGGACAGCTATGAAGAGGATGAAGAATGGAAAGGCTGTTGGTCCAGATGACATACCTGTGGAAGCATGGAGGTGTTTAGGTGAAATGGCAGTGCAGTTTTTAACAAGATTGTTTAATGAAATCTTGGAAAGTGAGAAGATGCCTGAGGAGTGGAGAAAAAGTGTTTTGGTACTGAGTTTTAAGAATAAGGGTGATGTGCAGACCTGTAGTAACTACAGAGGGATAAAACTGATCAGTCACAACATGAAGTTATGGGAAAGAGTAGTGGAAGCTGGGTTAAGAAGGGAGGTGATGATTAGTGATCAGCAGTATGGTTTCATGCTGGGAAAGAGCACTACAGATGCAATGTTTGCTCTGAGAGTGTTGATGGAGAAGTACAGAGAAGGTCAGAAGGAGTTGCATTGTGTCTTTGTGGACTTAGAAAAGCATATGACAGGGTGCCTAGAGAAGAGTTGTGGTATTGTATGAGAAAGTCGGGAGTGGCAGAGACGTATGTAAGAGTGGTACAGGATATGTACAAGGGTAGTGTGACAGTGGTAAGGTGTGTGGTGGGAATGACAGATGCATTTAAGGTGGAGGTGGGATTACATCAAGGATCAGCTCTGAGTCCTTTCTTATTTGCAATGGTGATGGACAGGTTGACAGATGTGATCAGACAGGAGTCCCCATGGACTATGATGTTTGCAGATGACATTGTGATCTGTAGTGAAAGTAGGGAACAGGTTGAAGAGACTCTGAAGAGGTGGAGATATGCTCTAGAGAGAAGAGGAATGAAGGTCAGCAAGAAAGAATATATGTGTGTGAATGAGAGGGAGGATAGAGGAATGGTGAGGATGCAGGGAGTAGAGGTGGCAAAGGTGAATGAGTTTAAATACTTGGGATGAACAGTTCAGAGTAATGCTAAGTGTGGAAGAGAGGTGAATAAGAGAGAACAGGCAGGGTGGAGTGGGTGGAGAAGAGTTTCAGGAGTGATTTGTGACAGACGAGTACCAGTAAGAGTGAAAGGGAAGGTCTACAAGAGGGTAGTGAGATCAGCTATGTTATATGGGTTGGAGACAGTGCCATTGACAAAAAGGCAGGAGTCAGAGCTGGATGTGACAGAGTTAAAGATGTTAAAATTTGCACTGGGTGTGACAAGGATGAACAGGATTAGGAATAAATGTATTAGAGGGTCAGTTCAGGTTGAACGGTTTGGAGACAAAGCTAGAGAGGCGAGATTATGTTGGTTTGGACATGTGCTGAGGAGAGATGCAGAGTATATTGGGAAAAGGATGATAAGGATGGAGCTGCCAGGTAAGAGGAAAAGAGGAAGGCCTAAGATAAGGTTTATGGATGTGGTGAGAGAGGACATGCAGACGGTTGGTGTGACAGAGCAAGATGCAGAGGACAGGAAGAAATGGAAACAGATGATCCACTGTGGCGACCCCTAATGGGAACAGCTGAAAGAAAAAAAAGAAGAAGATGTTTAAAGGTTTAATCAAGTTGACTCACACTGTGTGTGAATTTACTATTTAAATGCATATTTTTTGGTGTTTTACTTTTTACATGCACTGAAGATGTTCTATAAGTGGAAACACTGCAGTTTGCTGATGGATTTTTCTCTTCTGACCATTGTAACCTTTTGTGAATAAATAGGTTTTCATTTTCCTTGTTAGTGCTGGACTTAATTGTTGGTTTATACGTGTGAATGTATCGGTGTTGGTGTATATGTCTGTATGTATATTATATAGGTGTGTGTGTGTGTGTGTGTGTGTGTGTGTGTGTGTGTGTGTGTGTGTGTGTGTGTGTGTGTGTGTGTGTGTGTGTGTGTGTGTGTGTGTGTGTATGTATGCCAAGGACATTGATATATATGGGTGCCAAGCTTTGGAGTGCATGGCAAGCGCTGCAACATGAAGATGAGTGACACCATTTGGTTGACAGACAAGAATTTGACAGGTGTACGAGATCAACAATCCATGAATAGGGAAGTATTTTCTTTCCATGTGGATTGTGTGATCTCACAGTTAGTATTTATAATTAGCCGGGGTGTGTGTGTGTGGGGCAATTAGTAGGGCATACAAAGTATTGCATGATAACTATAAGAAGCGGAGGAGGTTGGAAAGTTCACAAAGAAACAGGGGAGGAGACATGTAAGGCTCCCAAACATACAACAAAATCTAGAAGATTTAGGATTTTTGCTTGGAAGTGTTTGTATAGGTATTATCATACCCCAAGTAGACTGGAAGAATGTTTCCTCAGGTAGATTGGAAATGCTGAAGGTTTGATGGGGAAGAAAGAAGTAATTGTGAACATATTTTTGGGACTATAATGAGTTGTCATACTTTAAAAATTCATTGTGGACTACTCTGTCAGAAATAATGCATCTGGCCATGGGTAAACATCACAAGTTACCTTGCTGGTTGGGTCTTCTCACAGGACAAGAGGTCTGTCATTCATCCAAACTTGTCCACTCTGCAACTGACATTGTGGGTAATAGGGTTTTGATCCCTTTCAGGAAATACTTTTCTGAGAACGTGTTTTACAGGAGGTAAGGAAACCTTCAACCAGAAAATCTTATATGTCCAAATGGAAGAGATTTTTGGTCTAGTGCCATGGTCATAACCAGGGTCCTCTTTCTGTGGGGGTCTGCTCATTTGTATGAGTTGCTCCAGTCATGCTTGGCCTATTCTACCATGAAAGGCCCATCTATCAGCCATTTCTGCTTATCTGCCTTTGAATCCTCCTTTGACCTCTCATTTTGAGATCAAACAATTTCTTAAAGGTGTCCTGCATATTAGGCCTCCAAGAATGCATGTTCTTCCTCCTCCTTGGGACCTTAATTTTAGGTTCATAGGTTCATAGGTTTATACTAGGCTATCTGCCCTAAGGCATTTATAAGCCTAGCCCAAATTATTGTGGCTTACGCCACCCCTTATATGAAAAAATACTGTGCCCATTAGTTTGTTGTGCCTCTGTCCAGCAGTGACCCAGAGATGATTCCCGGGGTAAACCTACGATCTCCCATCCACAGGTCTAGATTTCTCTTGAACAGAGTCAGCGAGGTGCTCTGCCTCACATGGACCGGGATTTTATTCCACAGCATAGGGAGTCTCTGAGTGATAAATCTATCCCTCCAGCACGTCCTATTTATATCCGTGCTAAGGTTTAAGTCGCTTGCTCTAGTGGTTTTGGTGGATTTGGATTTTTGAGGTGGAGCATGTCCATTAATTCCGGGTTGGACATGGCCTTGTATGTCAGGCACATGTCACCTCTGAGCAGGCGGTATGCGACTGAATAGAGCTGGAGTTTCTTCAATCTGGCAGCATATGACAGATTTTGGAGTCCCTTTATCCTTTTGGTGAGGAACTTTTGGGGTCTCTCCAATTGCTGCAGATGTCGGGTGAGATACATCCCGAATGGGGCATTGTACTCGATCATTGGTCTGATAAGTGAAGAGTACAGGGAACAATGACCTCACTAGATCTGGATGTGAATCCTTCATGATCAGGTGGGCAATGTAGAAGGTCTTTCTAACCACTTTAGCAATGTGAGTGTCAAAGAAAGGCCACTGTCAACCTGGGTCCCCAGGTCCCTGATAACCTCTTCTGTGCTTAGTGGATTGCCACCTATATGGTAGCTTGGGGTTACCTTGTTTTTCCCGAAGGGTATGACTATACATTTTTGGCGTTTAACTTCAGGCCATGGCTCTGGCACCAGCTATCTGTTTCTGTGAGTCCCTTCTGAAGGATATCAGTGTCCGATGCACTTTCCACTATGGCCCAGTTTGCAGTCATCTGCAAACTTTGTCAGCCAAAGTCCTCCCATGTTGGCCTGTACTTCTGAGAAGTAGATGCCAAACAATAGGGGCCAAGGACCGAGCCCTGTGGGACACCACTTGTGACCGGCTTGGAGTCTGACACAAGCGCCAGCAACTCTAACCCTGTGGGTTCTGTCCTTAAGCCAGTTTGCAACCCATCTTGTGACATATGGGTTTACATTTAAGCTGGTAAGTTTTTCTACAATACCCGAGTGGGGTATTGTGTCGAAAGCCTTTGCAAGGTCAAGGTAGGCTGTATGGACTGCCTTTCCCTCATCAATGGCCTTGGTGACTATTTGAAGAAGTCGACCAAGTTCAAAAGGCATGATCTTCCCTTGACAAAGCCAAACTGGGTCGGGTACAATGTCTGCCAGTCCCTATATCTTTGTTTATGAGCTCCATTATGATCCTCTCCATAGCTTTGCAGACTAGACTTGTTAAGCTTATGGGGCGGTAATTACCAGGGTCCGTGAGGCGCCACCTTTGTGGAGTGGGACCACAGTTGCCGTCGCCACTCCTTGGGCACGTATCCTGTGGTAAGGCTGAGATTAAACAGCTGCCTTATGTGCGGGTTTAATTCCTCATTTAGCTCGTGTAGCACACAGCCGGGGACACCATCCGGTCCCATTGATGCTGTGTTTTTAGCTTTAGAGAGCATCTTTCACCTCGCATTTGAGATGTCCGGGAGGCTACACTCGGCTGGGATAGTTATCTCTCCTTTAGGGGAGAGGGGTGAAGTTTGCACTGAACCTGTCTGCCAGTATGTTGGCAATGTCTGTGGGTTCAGTGATTTTTGTATCATTTTGGACTAATTCTGAGCATATCTGTGAGTTTCCACCCAGGTTCCTAACATAGCTGAAAAGGCCTTATGATTGTCCTTTGAATCCATGGCAATTTTCTCTCAAAATTGGCCTTAGTTGATTTTATGAGTGCTCGTATTTTTTACTAATAATGATCAGGGTGACTTCCCTTTTATGGATTTTGTTCTATCATGTAATAGCTTTCTCCTCTTATTGTAAAGTTTGTTAATGGCTGGGGTCCACCAGACTGGACGTTTGCCCTTTGTGGAAAGAGTCTTGGTTTTATTTGGGATTGCCTGATCCATGCAGTCCTGGAGGTGTTCATAGAAGGCATTTGTAAGGGCTTCCGCAGCTTGGGTTGTGGTTTCCTCTGACTCAGGGGCCTTGAAGGATACCACACCAGTCTTGAGTAGTGTGAAGTTTGCTTTAGAGAAGTTCTTCACTATGGTCTTTTTGTTTGGGGTGGGGCGGGATGTGGATTTCCAGTGAGATTAGTTTATGATCAGATCTCACCAATGAGGGATATACTTCGGTGTGGAGCATTTTGTCCCCATGTTTGTGACAATGAGATCTAGTATATTTTCTCCTCTCGTGGGAACAGTGACTAGCTGTTCCATGGCATTTCAATTTATGAACTCCAGGAACCGTTGGGCTAGAAAGTTAGGGCTTGAGTAATGTTCCCAGTCTATATTCGGGTAGTTGAAGTCACCCAATATGATGGTGTTTGGAGATACATTTATACCCTCCAGTGTCTTCAGGAAGGCTGTGTGGGGTTCCTGAGTTTGAGAGGGTGGCCTGTAGCATGCTACAATTTGTAGAGCAGTTTTGCCTATTGTTAGTTGCACCTGGATGGTTTCCGAAGCTTCATGCATTGCCACCAACCTGGAGGTGTGAGTATCCTTTATGAATATGGATACACCCCCTCCTTTTGTGGAGTGGTCCGGGTTTTGGGGCCGGAGCATGATATGAGGTAAAACCTAATAGTGCCGGGGTGCTCTCAGGAGCCTTGAACCAGGTTTCAGTTACAGCACAGACATCGATGTTCTCCATACTGAGAAGGGCCTCGAGTCGTGCATTTTGAGATTTAGACTTCTGGCATTGAGCAGCATTACCCTCAATTTCTTCCCATTTTTGTTTTCTAGGGTGGTAGGTTTAGAATTTGAGCCTTGCCTAAAAAGGCACTATGGGGTGGCAAGAGCCTTAGCCAATATCCGGAATCCCAGGGTGACAGGTGCAAGCCGTCCCTTGAAGCAGCGTGGCTTGTCAAGCATGTCATCCCAGGCAGACAGACACTGGATCCCCTTTGAATGACACCAGACATTAAGCCAATTGTTAAAGCTGATCATCTTGTCTCTATATTGTGGCATCATTCTTGGTGAAGGAAGGATACTGCTCAGGGTTAGGGTCATACCTGCCTGGGCTACATAATCAGAGAGCTCCTCTATGTCTCTTTTCATGCAGTCCAGGGAGGTACGTCTCAGGTCGTTCACACCAGCATGGACAATGACTGTGTCATATTTGTACTTGCTGTGGAGTGTACCGAGTGCTTGTGTTATGTGGCGGATTCTAGCGCCCGATAGGCAGCTTACTGTGACCCTCTCCTTGTTCAGCCTGGTGAGTGGGACGTCAGTGTGTCTGACTATGGAGTCACCTATGACAAGTATGTTTGGTGTTGTATTTGGCCTTAAGGGCTGTGACTGCTTTGCACACTGCTTTTGTGGTTTATGTGTTGCTTGTGGGGTGTCTTGAGGTAGCAGTTGTTTGGGTGTCTGCTTTGGAGGCCTCTGCTGTTTAGGTAAATTTTACTCAGAGCCTCTGAGTATGTCTTTGTGTGTTTATGTGTTTGATTCAGTGGAGTGTTAGCATTATGTGAGGCTGGTTTTGTGGTGTGTGTAGTTGCCTTCTCCTCCTGTCTGGTCTTGCCAGTCCTGAGTTGAGAGAGCTCAGCCTCCAGTTTGGCTAAATAGCTGCATCTCTCGCAAGTATTTGTGTTATGTGGGAGGAGGAGAGGGTTGTCTGTGTACATGAGGCAGTTATAACATTGCCTCAAGATTCCCAGATTCACCAGCTGGACCGGAGAGGAGATTGACAACTGACCTTTGGACATGCTAGAATAATATTGGGAAATCCTTAATTGAAAACAAGGGCCAGTGGGGAGTGAGGGTGTAGTGCTTTTAATTTTTAGTGCTGACTTATATAATTGCTTTAGTGAGCAAGTGCCAGGTAACTTGAGTGCAATGTGATACAAGTAACTAAATGCAAAACGACAAACAGTAACTTTCTTTCAAGTGAAACAAGGAAATAAGTACAGTAAGCAATGCAGATATCACTAGTGATCCACAGAAGCGCTGAGAAGTTGCATATTAGGTGAATTAGCTTCCAGGGAAATAACAAGCAAACAAACAACAAGTATATAAACAAAGCTAGATTCAGTAGGCCTGGATCTAGTCTATGCTAGAGCAAACAAGGTGAACCAATTTCAGTAAGATACAGTTCAAATATTCAGGCACTATAAACCTTTAACCAGAAAATTCCCAGCTCAGAAGGGCAGAGTCCAGCCTCTTCTCCCACAAGAGTGCAGTCCACGAACCTTCTTAATGTAAAATAACTGGCCTGAAGCCCAAGTGCCTAAACCAGAACTAATACACTTGGACACTGGGCTCTCAATCAGCAGTTCCCAACTTAGAAGGATGAAAGCTACCTGTCCTGCCACCACAGTGCTTGCCACAAACCTTCCTAATGTAAAACAACTGGTCTGAAGCCCAAGTGCTTAATCCAAAAGACTTGAATGATAGCTACACTTTAATCAAGTTACAACCAAGCAGTAATAAATACCATTGAATACTTTAGAGAATGTCTGGATTAGTGCTCAAGTTACACAAACAAAGCTAGATCCAGCAGGCCCGAATCCAGTCTATGCCACAGCAAACAAGGCGCACCAACTTCAGTAAGAAACAGTTCAGATATGCATGCACTATAAGCCTTTAACCAGAAATTCCCAGCTCAGAAGGGCAGAGTCCAGCCTCTCCTCCCACAAGAGTGCAGACCACGAACCCTCTTAATGTAAAATAACTGGCTTGAAAGCCCAAGTGCTTAAACCAGAATTAATACACTTTTAGAATAACAGACACTGAGCCCTCAATCAGCAGTTCTCAACCTAGAAGGATGTAAGCTACCTGTTCTGCCACAACAGTGCAGACCACAAACCTCTCAGTGCAAAACAACTAACTGGTCCGAAGCCCAAGTGTTTAAACCAAAAGGCTTAGAATGAGTTACACCAAGCAGTAATAAATACAATTGAGTATTTTAAGATGATGCAAAAGTAAAAAGAAGTAGGTAAAACACAAGTACAGTAAAAGCAGATGAAATTTTTTTTTTTTTTTCTGAACAAGTGCTGAGATCAAAGAAACAGATTTGAGTGCTGAAACTAGAAAACTGGCTAGTTACAAGAAAAAAAAAACAAGCTAGAAGGCTTCCCTCAAACACAGAAGGGCTTGGGGCTCAGAAGCCTACAAATAGTCTGTACCACTTAACAAGAAAGGCAGGAAATAAGCTTAATTTTTTTTTTTTCTATTTCCCAGATGCTCTCTTTGTACACAGTAGGAGTGCCTGAAATCAGAATATGATCTCACTGCACTCAGTTGAGTGAGCAAATGAGATGGGCCCAGAGGCAGGCTGAGGGGCGGGCAGTTTCAATGCCACTAAGATTAACACCAAAACAAAAACAGGGCGGGTGAGTGGGAATAACTGAAGAGCAGAATAACCAGTTAAAAATTCCTTCAACACTCCTTCATACACAGTTTAAATCAATTTAAATACTGTATTTTTTAAAAGAAAAAGTGCATAAAAAGGTACTTAAATTCTCTTATACGTCCAGTTGAATATAACCAAGTTCTTAGCTTGCCAAGCTGAAGTTTTAAAGCAGGAATTATTTCACATGCACCAGTTTAAATTTTGTTTTAGAAAAATTGACTCAGACTCATTTTGAGCCTGTAGAGTCTGCTTCTGTGCAACATTGTACCTAGAAGACTGTTTAGTTGTTGGATCTTACTTTTGCTCAGAAGGTTTCTCCGCTCCAGGCCCTTATGGCCTTTCCACCTTTTTTGGTTATTCACAGGGACAGGGAGTCCCTTTGTACTAAACCTTCTTTTATGTCCAATCTAGTCAGAGTTATCCTTAAATCAATCAGTACAACTACCTTCCTTTTTCCCTAGTCCTCAGTCTGGTAGTGAGAAGTACCTGCAGACCTTGGGTTTGCACAGACAGCTCAGGTACTATTTGGATAAAACTAGGACTATCTGTAAGTCTGATCAGCTTTTTGTTTCCTTTTATTCCAGGTCTTTGGGTTTGGCTGTTTCTAAACAAACCATCTCTTCCAGGATATCTGAGGATATTTATTTCTGTTATTCCTTTCATGACAAATCTCTGTCTGCTTTTGTTAGAGCTCATTCCACTAGGGCTGTTGCCTCTTCTGGTGTCTTCTTGAAGGGGTTGGACACCCAATTCCATCCTTCAAGTTGCTACTTGGTCTTCAGTGCATACCTTTACTAAGCCTTATAAGTTGGATATGGTTTCTAGGGCCAAAGCAGGTTTTGCTGAAATCATTTTATGTGGGTTTTTTTGAGGGTTCTTCACAGCCTTCCACCTCCCATTCTGTTCTTGAGATATTTTACTCTCCCTTCTGTACCAATACTGTAACAGTGATATATAACGACATAGTACAGTTGTTTAAAATCTTACCGTAACAGTAGATATCCTACTCTTCATTCTGGCAGTATTTGCTCCCTTCTTCCAACCCCTTCTTGTTCTGCATTTTGTTTCCTTCTGGATGCATATGGACTCCTTTGTCCTATGAAGCCTGCTTTCTTCTGGAGCAATACAGTTCTAGGTAGTTGCATTTGTAAGTC
>NC_056740.1:463077729-463135229 GCF_019279795.1 Protopterus annectens | reverse complement strand
CCACATCCCGACCCCCCCCCCCCCCAGTCAAGGAAATCAAGGTAAAAAACTTCTCTAAAGCCAACTTCACACTCCTCAAGTCCGAGGTGGGAAGTTTCAAAGCACCCAATCAAATGGAAAATGATAACCCATCGGCAGAATCATTTACAAGTGCATTCTATGAACACCTTCAAGAATGCATGGACCAAGCCATCCCAAGTAAAACCAAGACGAACTCCTCAAAAAAGAGGAAGCCAGTCTGGTGGATCCAGGCCGTAAATAAACTTTACAACAGAAGGTGGAAACTCCTGAAAGATAGAACAAAATCCCAAAATAAGAAGGCATCTCTGATTAACATCAGTAAAAAACTGAGCTCCCTCATTAAATCATCCAAGGCCAACTTCGAAAGAAAAATAGCCAATGACTCTAAGGATAACCACAAGACCTTCTTTAACTATGTCAAGATTCTAGGGGCAAACTCTCAGATATGTTGTGAGCTAGTGCATAATGGCCATAAATACACTGAACCAACCGACATTGCCAACATCCTGGCTGACAAGTTCAGTGCAAACTTCATCCCCCCCCTCTCCACCAAAGGGGCTAGCACCCATCCCAGAAGAATGTGGTGCTCCAGATATCTCAGACACACAAGTAAAAACAGCCCTTGCAAAGGCCAAAAACACAGCATCAATGGGACCAAATGCTATCCCAGGTTGTGTCTTACACGAGCTTCAAAATGAACTAACCCCCCATCTCAAATCACTATTCAAACTCAGCCTCTCTACAGGCTATGTACCCAAAGAATGGCATACAGCAACAGTCATACCACTCCGCAAAGGTGGTGCCACAACTGACCCTGGGAACTATCGCACTATAAGCTTGACTAGCTTGGTCTGCAAAGCCATGGAACGCATTATCATGGAGCTCATTAACAGGGACATTGGGAACCTCCAGACACTGGACCCCACCCAGTTTGGCTTTGTTAAAGGCAGATCTTGCCTCCTGAACTTGGTCAACTTCTTCGAAACAGTCACCAAGGCCATAGATGAAGGGAAGGTGGTCCACACAGCATAACTGGACCTCGCTAAGGCAGTCAACACCATCCCACACTCAGGAATCATAGACAAACTCACCAGCTTAAATATCAACCCCCATGTCACGAGATGGGTTGCCAAATGGCTCTCAGACAAAACCCACATGGTAAGAGTGGCAGGCGCCATGTCTGACTCTAAACCAGTCACACGTGGAGTCCCACAGGGCTCAGTCCTGGGACCCCTCCTGTTAGGTATATATTTCTCCGAAGTACAGGCAAAGGCGGAGGGACTGTGGCTAACCAAGTTCACAGATGACTGTAAATTAGGTGCAATAATTGACTCTCCAGCTGACACAGACATCCTGCAAAAGGGTCTCACAGAGACAATCACCTGGTGTCAAAGTCACGGCCTCAAGCCAAAAAATGCATAGTAATCCAATTTGGGAAAAACAAAGTACCTACAAACTACCACATAGATGGGAATCCACTAAGTACAGAAGAAGTAATTAGGGACCTGGGTACCCAAGTAGATAGCATGCTCTCCTTTGATAACCACATAGCCAAAACAGTCAGGAAATCCTTCTATGTGGCACACCTGATCACAAAGGGTTTCTCATCCAGATCCAAGGAGGTGATTGTGCCCCTTTACTCCTCACTCATTAGGCCCATAATAGAGTACAATGCCCCATTTGGGATGTACCTCCCTAGACACCTGCAACAACTAGAAAGACCACAGATTTACCTCACTAAGAGGATTAAGGGCCTTAAACAATTACCCTATGAAGCACGACTAAAAAAGCTCCAGCTCTTCTCAGTTGCTTACCGTCTGCTCAGAGGTGACCTGTGCCTGACCTATAGGGCCATGTCAAACCCTGAACTAATGGACATGCTTCACCTCAAAAAAAATGAGATCCCTCAGAACCACTCATTCTAGCGACTTGAACCTATGTACAACAATAAACAGGACATGCTGGAGGGATAGATTCCTGTCCCAGCGACTCCCCTCACTCTGGAATAGAATCCCAATCCATATTCGACAGAGCTCCTCTATGACCCTCTTCAAGAGAAATCTTGATGAGTGGATGGGTAATCGTAAGTTCTACCCTGAGATCACTTCAGGAGCCCTGTTGACAGAGGCCCAGGTTACTAATCTAAGGGGGAGGCTAAAGCCATCACTCTGTGGCTAGGCTTATAAATGCCCATGGGCAGATAGCCTAGTACTTACCTATGAACCTATGAACCTATGTTGTTTCTTTGTTAAAAGGTTGATACACTTTAAATATAACTTTTCCTCATTAGAGAACAGAGTATGCATACATTTATAAGATTATAAGATTTGTTTTTAGTCATGATCCAGCTACAAAGCAGCGACAAACCACTGAAGCTTGAAAATACATCTGAAGAATGTCAAGGATGAGCTACACTGAAAACTGAAACATGTTGTGTGTAGAGACATAAGCTGGCATTTCTGTACAAAGGAATTATGATATGTTGAAGCTGCTTGGTAAAACATATATGAACTTGGCTAAATATATATAGGCGAGGTTCAAAGGACAAAACCACCACCATAACAGATACAAGCATGCAAAATCTGAAGGTAATGCTACTCAATGCTAGAAGTCTAAACCTCAAAACGCACTCTCTCAAGGCACTCCTAAAAATGGAGAACATCGATATCTGTGCAGTAACTGAGACCTGGTACAAGGCTTCAGAGAGCACCCCTGCAATACCAGGCTACAACTCTTACCACACTTTTCGGCCACCAAACCAGGACTGAAACACTAAAGGTGGTGGAGTGTCCATATTCACCAAGTATATTCACACCTCCACGCTAGTTGCCCAAGACAATGCATCTGAAATTCTCCAGGTGCAACTAACACTAGGTAAGACTGCAATACAAATTATAGCTTGCTACAGATCCCTAACCATGCCCCAAGATTCTCACTACACCTTTCTAAACATACTGGAAAATATTAAGATACAACCAAACACCCTAATACTGGGTGATTTCAATTACCCTGCCATTAACTGGGAAAACTACTCGTGTACCAACTCCTTTTCCCAACGGTTCTTGGAATTCATAAATTCCAATGCCCTGGATCAACTAATCCATTGTCCCACCAGGGGCTCCAATATCTTAGACCTAGTCATTACCAACATGGGAGATAGATGCTACACACCAGTGGTCATCCCCTCATTGGTCAGGTCTGACCATAAGCAAATCACCTTTGACATCCACATCCCACCCCCCAGTAAGGAAACCCTCCTTAAAAAACTTCTCCAAAGCCAACTTCATGCTACTGAAGTCAGAAGTAACAAACTTCATGACACCCATGCAGATGAGATCTGAAAGTTCGACTGCAGAATCCTACACTAAGGCACTGTACAAGCACTTCCACTCATGCATGAATCGTGCCATCCCAAATCGAACCAAGATGCTCTCCTCCAAAAAAAGAAAGCCAATCTGGTGGTCCCCTGCTGTAAACAAACTTTACAATGAAAGGAAGAAGCTGTTGCAGAAAAGAGGAAAATCCCAGGATGCAAAAAACTCCCTCACCAGCCTCAGTAAGAAGTTGAGATCCCTCATAAACTCCTCAAAAACTAGTTACGAAAATAAAATTGCCAAAGATTTCAAAGACAACCACAAGGCATTCTATAGTTATGTCAAAAATCTAAATGGCAATGCTCAGATCTGCTCTGAGCTTCAATAGAATGGCATTAAATATACTGATCCCAAGGATATGCCAATATCCTGGCAGATCGATTTAGTGCCAACTTCACCCCCCTCTCACCCCCGAAAGGGCCCATCTCAATACCAAAAGATTGCCAAATTCTGGTAATCACAGCCACACAGATACAAACCACACTCTCCAAAGCTAAGAATACAGCATCCATGGGACCAGATGACATTCCAGGCTGTGTACTACATGAACTACAAAATGAACTGGCACCACACCTATGTGTCATGTTTAATCATAGCCTCACCTCAGGCTTCGTGCCCACTGAGTGGCGCACAGCTACAGTTATCCCACTCCACAAGTGGGGGATCCACCTTGGATGCTGGGAACTACTGTTCCATCAGTCTGATGAGCCTGATCTGCAAGGGCATGGAACACATTATCATGGAACTTATAAACAAAGACTTTGGCAACCTGCAAACACTGGACCCCACCCAGTTTGGGTTTGTGAAAAGCTGATCTTGTCTCCTGAACCAGAATGACTTCTTCAAATCAGTCTCCAGAGCTGTGGACGAAGGTAAGGCGGTCCACACAGCCTATCTGGACCTCGCAAAGGCCTTCAACATCATTCCCCCCACTCTGGAATCATAGATGAACTTACTAATCTGGGCATAAATCCCTACGCCACTCGATGGGTTGCCAACTGGCTTACTGACAGAACCCAGACTGTAAAAGTAGCCGACTCCAAATCCAGCTCCAGACAAGTGACAAGTGGAGTACCTCAGGGTTCAGTCCTGGGATCACTCTTGTTTGGCATCTACTTTTCTGAAGTACAGGCCAACACTAAGGGACTCTGGCTAACAAAGTTCACAGATGACTGCAAACCGGGAGCCATTATTGAATCCCCATATGATGTGGATGTTCTACAAAAGAGCCTTACAGAAACAGATGCCTGGTGCCAGAGCCATGGGCTCAAGCTTAATGCCAAGACATGTATAGTTATCCCCTTTGGAAAAAAACATGTACCCATGAATTACCACATAGGTGGCAGTACACTAAACATTGAAAGTGTGATGAGAGACTTAGGGACACAGTTGGACAGTGGTCTCACTTTTGATAACCACATCGCCACAACAGTCAGGAAATCCTTCTATGTGGCACACATCATCACTAAGGGTTTTTCATCCAGAAAAAAGGAGGGCATTGTCCCACGGTACTCATCCCTCATTAGACCCATTATGGAATGCAACACCCCATTTGGTATGCACCTCCAAAGACATCTGCAACAACTGGAAAGGCCGCAGAAATACCTCACTAAAAGAATCACAGGCCTAAAGCAGATGCCATATGCTGACTGTCTAAAAAAACTCCAGCTATACTCTATGGCATATCGTCTACTCAGAGGCGATCTCTGCTTAACATACAAGGTCATGTCAAACCCTGAGCTGTTGGACATGCTGCATTTAAAGAAATCCCAATCCCTCAGAGCCACACACTCCAGGGATCTAAACCTTGTCATCACAATGAACAAAACATGCTGGAGGGATAGGTTCCTGACCCAGAGACACCCCATACTCTGGAATAGACTGCCCATACATGTCAAGCAGAGAGCCTCCTTGGCCCTCTTCAAAAGGAACCTTGATGATTGGATGGGAGATAGGAAATTCACCCCGGGGATCATGTCAGTCGCCCTGCTAGACAGGGGTCCAGAGAAGTAAATATTGTGGGAAGAAATATCCAGGGAATTGTTATGGCTAAGCATGTATAGACAGCCAGTAAAACAGTCTCAAAAGTTAACTTTCAGCCTCAAGGGGAGAGCAACGTAACAGATTAAAGGAGAATTTGAGACCGTCCTTCCAATTATCTAAGTTTACATTTAAGATAGCAAGGATACTTCTATACTTTACACGTAATGAAAATTTGCTCCAGAGGTGGGGGACCCGCTGGGGTATAACTATCACACCAATAATCTGATGATGAAGGTCTGGTTCTTAAATTGAGTGTTTGACTAACCATTTATTCTGTAAAGGAATAAAATATCAAGGAATCTCAGGTCATTCATGTTGTGAAAGGCTAGACTCAGATCACCACTGTAGAGTCTGTAAAACAAAGAGCACTCAGAGAGATATCAGTCTGTCTAGAAAACTGAGAGTCTTGAGGCCTGTTCATCTTTTTTTTTTTTTTTTTTTAGAAATCTCTGAGTTTCTTCAGGTCTTTCAAGTTGAGTAATATAGTTTGATAAATATATGCCAAAGGGGTCATTATTTTCAACAATGGGACTTATAGGAAGCAAGTAAAGGAAAATGAAAACTTTTCTCGATCTGGAAGAGATGTTTTTAAAAATTGGTTGAACCTAAATAAATGGATTTGTAAACTGCTGTGGGGACATGGTCATCAGGTGATAAGACTTTATCAATAATCATTGATGGTAGTACCTGAGAGGATGAGTGTGTCATCTTTATGGTGTGATATGAAAAGGATTTCTTTGTCATAATTAATTATATTAAACTAATTTTCACCTTTAGTTTTAGAGCATCATTCTTTTACCAATGATTACCATAATCAAACCTATGTCAAGGCAGATGTGAGTATGTGAAGAAAGAAGTAACAACACCAAGTTTAGTTATCCAAAAACTCAGAGGTAGATGATAAAGAGACACACAGTATATTAAAACGGGGATAGTACTGGAGTGATACATAATAGGGAGATTAAACAGGATGCTTAAAGGAATGTAATGTATATGCAGGGATATACTTGCTAATCGTTTTAGTCATATAACTTTGCTGATTGATATGGGTGGATTAAAATGCAGATAATGTATGCAGACATTAGTAGTGTAACATATAGAATATGAATATTCTTTAGTCATTAGCTTTTCCACACTATTTATAACTATCTGCCCCTGTTTGTTCAGTAATCCATTCACCCCCCCCCCCATCACCATGCTGAATGTTCACCAGGAGGGACTGCCATTTTGATAACCATTATGAGTTATTCAAGGGTTTTTCTCTTAGCCCTACAGTTCCCCCATGGCTGACTGGCTTATGGAGACAAATTGGCATGTGCAATGGGCTTTCTCCAATGGTGATCCCTCACTTTCGCAAAGGACATTGCCAAAAAGCAGTCCTTCCTTCTCCACCTTAAGAACAGGAAGTGGATTCCCTGCTCTCCATCTGAGAAATAGCAATTTCCCACATGTTCCCTAAGCACCTGCTACCCTCCCCAACCTTGAAGGAGGCAAGCTAGCCACTCTTCTTTCTCACTGCCTGTCTGGCTGACTCCCCTAGTACTGGGGCCCCTAATCAAGTTCCAGTCTCCTGGGTCAAAGTACAGGATCCTACCCTCAACACCATGGTCCCTGGATTAGCTATCAGCTTTGAAGTATTTGTGTTTGTATTTTCCTTTGAGATTTTTTAGCTTTTTTTAAAGATATATAGTGTTTTTTTTGTTTCTTTTCTTATTTTTCTGGAATGGATTTACAAAGTGAGAGTCCAATTTTAGAGACATATTTTTTTGTAGTTCCTAAGTTGTATGGAACTCCTAATAAACTTGGACCTTCCTGCTTTCCATAGGTTCATAGGTAAGTACTAAAATAGCTGCCTTTGCATGCCATTTCAATTCTAGACAATTTCCCTTTTGGTGTTCAAATTAGCCTATCACAATTGGTATTATATTGGCCTTTACCCCTACTAAACATAACTGGGGTTATACTAAAGATAATTGGGGGGACCCATGCATGGGATAAAGCAATTAAAAGCTGCCTCTGTCCATTAGTAGTACAGGGGGCAGTCCTGGGATAAATTTTCTGTTTTCCATCCATAGATCCAACTTTGAATATGGATAGGGTTGAGTTTTGTTTTATGTCAATTGGGAGTCTGTTCCAGAGCAGAAGTATCCACTGTGAGATAAACCTGTCCCTTCAAACCATTCTTTTGATGTTGCAGAAAATGTTTAGATCCCTAGACTCTGTATTATGATGTCATTTGACTTGTTGATATGCAGTAGATCCATCAGTATTAGGTTGGAGGATGCCTAGCATGCCACACACAGGTCACTTCTTAGCAGTCTGTATGGTACCAAGTGTAGTGACATGACTTTGAATTGGTCATTGTAAGACATATTATTTAGGTGTTGTATCATTTTAGTGAGATATGTTTGTGGGTGTTCCAGTTATTGCATGTGCCTAGACATATACATGCCAGATGAGGCATTATATTCAATGACTGGCCTAATAAAGGCTGAGTAAAGGTGGACAGTGACATCCTTATATCTAGACACAATCCCTTTGTTTACAAGCAGTGCTATGTAGAAGGACTTTTGTATGACAATGGACATGTTGGTCAAAAGTCAGGTCACTGTCCCCATAACTTCCCAAATCCTGAGCAAATGGATCAACTCTTAGGGATGTCTTGTCAGTGTGGTAATTCTCTGGGGTAGAAGACTTCCCAAAGGATACAATAATGCATTTTTGGCATTGAGTTTCAGTCCATGATTTTGGCACCAGTTATTTTTTGGGGCAAACTTTCCTTCAGGATGGTTAAGTCATTTGTGGATTTAAAGACCACCCTTAGCTTGCAGTCATCTGCAAACTTAGCCAAAGCCCTATGATAATTGTCTTTTATGTTAGAAAAGTAGATGCCAAATATGAGAACCCTGAGGGACTCCACTGGTGATAGGACTCTGTGGAGTTAACTTTCCCTGTTTTGATTTCCAGTAACGTATATGTGAGCCAGTTGGCAGTGTACTGGGTGAAAAAAGGGTTTATACCCAATTTATTTAGTGTTTCTACTGTCCTATGTTGGGGCTTGTGTCAAAAGCTTTGGCCAGGTTGAGGTACGCTGTGTGTACCTTTTAGTTGAACAGTTTAGATCACCTACATAAATAGTATTGGGTTTAATACACCTCACGGCCAGTAAAAAGATATATATATATATATATATATATATCTATATATATATATATATCTATATATATCTATATATATCTATATATATCTATATATATATATATATATATATATATATATATATATTTTATATATACATCACACTCATTAAAAATCAGTCAATTAAAATAATTAACAACTTGCCAAATTTAATGACATTTAAAGAGAACCTGGCATGGACAAGACTTACAGAGGGGTTATACCTATAACTCCCATTCAAATAAACAAGGTAAATGGATATAATTTACTTGGACTAAAAAATATTCCATTTTTGGACAGATTTGAATATGGTGTAAATTTGTCAGGATGTGAAATTAATGAAACTGAAAAGTTTATATGAAATAGGGGTTTGAAATTTATCCCCACGGCTCTTCCTAGAATGCATGAAATGAAAGTGGAAATGTTTAGGTTTATTCATAAATTACATTTACTAGATTTTTTTTTTAAATGATAGACGTGCTTGTGAAGTAGATATGAGAGACGTGGATGATTTAGAAAGTAACAACGAAGCTTGTTTTCATGTAGCTATGACATAGAAACAAATGCGTATTGTAATTTTGATACCATTCGGGTTATGTATAAAAGTAATTTTATTCCCCCATTTAGATGTGAAAAAATAGAATAGTCTAGCTGTTTGTTAAACTATGTAGTGAAAAGGGGTTGGGAGGGTGGCCTAATGGTTAAGATGTTTGCCTTACAAACACAAGGTGCAGGGTTTGAGTCTCATAAGGGATAATTGGCTAGGCTTAAAAATGGTTCGCAAGGGCAGTTAGCTTAGTACTATCCTATGAACCTATGAAAAAGAATGTCACCTGTTTTATAAAGGAAATATTGAATATAATATGACAAAAGAAGAATGGCAACCTCTTAAAAATCTGAATAATAAGAATGAATTGGTGTTTAAGCCGGCCGACAAAGGGGGAAACCTTATTGTGTTACATTATACACAATATCTCGACACATGTAATCAACATTTGGGTAATAAAGAAGTATATAAAAAGTAGAAGTGAGTGATTATTATAAAGCCATAAAAGAATATGCTGAACTGTTACTGAAAGGTTTACGGGTGAATTATTTTACTTAGGAAGATGTACAGCATACATTTCAAAGTAAAAATACTACAATGGCAACATTTATTTTGTGTGCCCAAGATTCACAAAAGTCTAAGAAACCCCCGGTCCGGCCAGTTGTTTCCGCAGATGGATATTTTACACATAATATTGCTTGTTTTTTTCATCAATATTTAATCAGAAAAGTAGTGAAATTACCATCATACATCAAGGATACCTCTGATTTTTTAGACAAGGTCAAAATAATACAATGGGATAAAGAAATATATTTTTTTAGTTGTAGATGTAGTTGGTCTGTACACCAACATTAAACATAGGGACAGAACTGAGTCTGTGGAATTTTTCCTAGGAGATAGTCCTAGGACTCAGTATGTGATTTTATTCTGTCTTGAAAATAAAATGTTTGAATTTGATGGGTGTCTTTACCAGCAAAGGTGTGACACGGCAATGGGGCAGTGTTTGCTACCATGTATGCCAACTTTTTTATGTATTTTCTGAAAACCTATATATCTATAGAAATGATTTTTTGGGAAATACGTAATAAAATATCTTAGGTTCATTGATGATTTGATTTTTGTATGCAAGGGGGGCTTTGATGAAGCAGAAAAGTTCATTCAAGACCTATATGAAAACAGGTTTGGGATTCAATTTGATGGTCGACAGAAAGGCACAAAGGTTAATTATTTAGATATAACTATAGAAGGGCAGAAGGATGGGAGATTGAAAACCAATATATTTAAGAAATTTGGGCAACATAATTATATGCTGCATGGGGTGAGTTGTCATCCTCCACATACCATAGCCTCTATACCATATGGGAAATTATTAAGAATTAAAAGGTTATGTAGTGAAGCCCAGGAATGTAGTAATGCAATGAGCAAGACAATTCATATGTTCATGCAGAGGGGATATGAAAAGGAGAAAGTGTGGAAGGGGTACCTGACGGTGTTAATTCTAAGAAAAATAATACAAGTGGTAATGAAGTTGGGCAGAATGAAAATAATTTGTATTATGTTTCAAAATATACTGCTTTCTCCAAGAAATTAGAAAATGTAAAATATTATTGGACTTTTGTTAAAAGAGATTTAGGTTTTTTGAAAAATACTAAACTGAGTTTCTCTTATAGCAGAGGAAGAAGTTTAAAAGACATTTTGCTACATGGGGGATTTAGAAGACCAAATGCTGTGAGAGAAAAAGATTTTCTACCTAAGGTTACCTCTCCTTGTGCAACCTGCACAGTATGTCAGTATGTAGTGAATAATTTCCCTAGTATTAATGGGAAAATTGTCGATACACTGGGGACTTTCACTTGTTTTAGTGAAAGAATAATACATGGACGGAAGTGGCCCTGTGGGTTGTATTATATAGGGGAGAGCAAGAGAAGCTTTGCTACTAGACTTAAAGAAGATGTTCGAGATATAAACAAGGATAAGCAGCTTAGTCCCCTAGCATTTTAATACATGTCACAACGGGGGTCCGGGGGGATTGCAAGCAACAGTCTTAGAGCAGTTAGAACGCCAGAAGTAATTAAAAATAATTTAAGAAAGAAAGAGCCCATTTTTATTCTAAAATACAAGACATTATACCCTGGGGGGGCTTAACAGGGAACTTCATTGGAAATGTTTTATGTAAAATGTCTTTAAATTTGGCAGGTTTTTATTTACTTTGATTAATTCTTTAATGAGTGTGATGTAATATATATAAGGAACATGGTGAAAGGAAATAGTATTCTCTGTAAACGCTTTTAACAGCCGAGGCACTAGAGATTTTTTCTGTATTGTTTGTTTTAATAAACGTGATCGTGCTTGGTGCATAGCATACCACTTTTTTTACTGGCCATGAGGTGTGTTGTACAACAGTGTTGCCTGTATCATGTGGTTCTAGGTATTGGGTTTATTATTGATTCATTCTAGTTCCTACAGACAGGCATTTTGTTTTTCTTAGGTAATAGAGGGAGTTCTGTAGCTAGATAATATATGGTATGGGGCCATTCGGATGGATGTCCTTCTATATCACTGCTGCAGTGTCCCTAACATATGGGATTTCCTGCAGCCTGATATTCGGCCAGCATACCAAAGCCTTATGTTCCTCTAAGCTATGCCATACATCACACACATGCTCCTTGTGTAGTGTAGGGCATAAAGGTGATGTCTGGATGTACCATCCTCAGAATTTCTTTGCCTCCAGTCCAAGTGCCATCTCTTGATCGTTAGTCTGAATGCCTATGTTCTGTTACTGGTTTACTGAGCCATTGCAGATAAGTGCCCTGTTGGGGGTTTCCTTTTTACTTATCTTTTATTTTGTTGCTTGTGGCATTTCACGTCATCCAAGAAGGGTAAATGCTAGTGTGGGAGACAGATTCCCCATAAAGACTGCCACGAACAGTGTTTGTTTTGCCTTGGTGCCTTGCACGACCATATATCCTGTCCCATTTGTCAGGTGTTTGTACCTAAAAGCCGCATTCTTTGGCGCTGTATCTTGAAAATCAGCTTCTCACAAAAGATACAATGCAGGGTACCTCTCGCTCCAAGGGACAACTGTTAGGGAAGTAGAAAGTCAAGAAGCCTAGGCCAGAATCTTTGGTTGTTCAGCTCCTACTGGACATTTCTCCCAAGGTGACTGAATGCCCTGAGATTCTCCTGGCTGTATCGTTGGTTTCATCTGCTGTGACCTGGTTTGAGACTGGTGAGAAACTGACTTTAAGCACATCCAAAGAGGCTGTCCAGACATCTATTTCGGATGTTTGGGGGAATTACGGCTTGTTATCTCTGAGGGGCTTAGCAGTGTTCCTCAGATCTTAGTCAGAGAAGACGTCCTGGGTCAGAGCCTTCTAATTTTTTAAGGCAGACATCCCATTGAAGAAAAAGCAAAAAAGCTAAACACATTTCTCCAGATCCTTAGGACCCTCAAAGTGAATGACAAGCTTTTACTCAGGGTTTGTTTAGTGCTTTGATGTCTTTAAAACCTCCTTAGGGAGTTTCTGTTTCAGCTCCCCCATGGTCCTCTACTCCCCTTAAAAGACCCAAGGAAAAGGATTATTTTGAGGAAGAGTCAGATTCAGATGAGGATTCTTTTGCTTACTCTTCTCAGATTCTCTCTCCTTTGGATTATGACTCAGAGAAAGAGGAGTGTAATAATCATGATACTCCAGAATGATGGGGCTCTTTAAATGTGATTGTGCTCAGGTTTCTGAGGTACAAAAAGGTACTATGCATTGCTCTGTATGGATTCACTTAGGCTTTCTGCTATTCCTCCTGTTCTGGCTGCCTTATTGAATGCATTTTCTAATGTGTTCAAGGCTCCAGACTCTCAACCTCCATAGGTTCATAGGTTAGTACTAAGCTAACTGCCCTTGTGAGCCATTTTAAGCCTAGCCAATTATCCCTTGTAAAACTCAAACCCTGCACCTTGTGTTTGTAAGGCAAATACCTTAACCATTAGGCCACCCTCCCACCAGCTCCTAGGTAACCTGATAAACACTATAGGGGGCCTGTGGACTGTAAATTTTTGTGCAAATGTCTTTCTGCTGACCCCTTGGTGGTGCCTGTAGCCTCTGACAAACCCTCTCAATTGCTTCCTTCTCCCAAGTTATTGTCTTCTGATAAAGATAGCAGGACCATGAAAAGGTTAGGCAAGAAGGTTTGTACTTCTGCTACCTTGGCTGTTAGTTCTGTTAATTATCAGACCCATATGTTCAGGTATTTTTGGCTGTCTTGCCCTAGGCTTGTCAGGTTATTTCTGACCTTCCTGACTCTGAGGGTAAGACTTCTGCCCTTTCCATGTTAGGGACTTCCTCCCAGGTGGCTTGTCATTCCATCAAGTGTAGTTATGATGCAGCAGATTTTTCTTCTAGAGCTGCTGCTTTTAGGTCAGTGATGAGGCGGTTCTTCAGCTTCAACCTTTGCCTGATGATATTAAGGCTAAGTTGATGAATGCCACTCATGATAATACACACTTGTTTGGTGAAGCTGCTGCAGCTTTGTTTAAGTCCCTTCAGGACAAAGGTAAGGCCTTACAGGAACTTAAATGTGTTTGTTTGTCCTGTGTCTAAATTTCAGAGAATTTTCCCCAGTAAGCCAACTTTTGTCCACAGGCAATTTCACCCTACTCTTAAAGGTAAAAAGTTTAGTAAGCAGCCTCCTCCTGCTGAAGCTACTCAGACATCTGTGCCTCGGAAGTCTCCTTTTCCAGATAAACCAGGTGTTGTCTGACTATCTGGTTCTTCCCAGCCACTTTCCTGTCTCTTCCCATTTGGCTTCAGATTACTCAGGACTCCTGGGTCCTGTCCTTCATTTGCCAAGGGTATTTCATTGTCTGGAAATCCTGTACCCCTTTTATGGGCATTCCTCAGCCCTCTCAGGAACAATTGCCTTTTTTTCCAGAAGTGCTTCAGGATCTTTTGACTTAGGGTACTATTCAAGAGGTGCCTGTGTCTCAAAGGTGGAGGGGGTTTTACTCCAGGATGTTTCTAGTGCCCAGGAAAGGGGTACCTGGAGACCAGCTCTAGACCTCTCTCATCTGAACACTTTTCTGAAGGTGCCCTCCTTTGAAATGTTGTCCCTTCAGACTTTCTCCCTCCTCTTCTCCCTCAGGCTTATATGACGTCTCTGGAGCTACAGGATGCTTATCTACATATTCCAATTCGTCCCATTTTCAGGAAGTTTTTACACTTCTCTGTTGATTCCTTGCAT
Source organism: Protopterus annectens (assembly GCF_019279795.1). Taxonomy (NCBI): domain Eukaryota; kingdom Metazoa; phylum Chordata; order Ceratodontiformes; family Protopteridae; genus Protopterus; species Protopterus annectens. Next base: position 463,120,832 of record NC_056740.1, on the reverse strand, counting down.
TTTCAGGTCTCTGCTTTGCCCTTTGGCCTCTCTACTGTCACAAAGATATTCATCAAATGCCTTGCTCTCGTGATTACGTTTTGCAGGATTCAGGGGATCCAAGTATTTCCTTACTTGGATGACCTCCTGTTTCAGGCATCCTCTCCAGAGATCCTCTTGCAAAATCTTCATTTTGCTATTTACCTTCTGCAAAGCCCAGGGTTCACAATAAACTTCAAAATGTCTTTTCTGACTCCTTTGCAGGACCATTATTTTTGGGGTGCAGGATTTAGACGTGCCCATGCAGATATCTCTTCCTCCTCCCAAGATCTTGGCACTCATTTCCTTCTTTCAAAATCTTCTTCCTCTGGTTCTGTCACAGCCGTGGGAGTTTCTGAGAACTCTAGGGTTCATGGCATTCCACCATCCATAGGCATCCCTGGCCAAACTTCACATGAGAAAGTTTCAGCAGTTTCTGTAGTCAGTGTGACTTCAACATGCTCATCCCCTAGACTTTGTAGATCTTCTTCTGCCTTATCACAAGAAGGAAGTTTACTGGTGGATCCAGCAGTTGTCTGTAAATCCAGGGCTCTACACATGTCCCCCTCTTCCCTCTCAGCTGTTCACAAATGCCCCAGATGTGGGATGGGGAGCAGCTTTTGACTCCCTAAAGGTGCAGTGTGTGGTCACCTCTTCAACAGAAAGAGCATATCAATGTCAAGGAGATGAGAGCTCTTTTGCTGGTACTTCAGGCTTTTCATCCTCTTTTTGTCCCCAGGACCAGATCAAGGTATTTACAGACAATACCACAGTAATGTTCTTTGTGTTTCACTGTTGCAGTTATCACATTTGGGTTATCCCTGCCAGGGTAGCCCTCAGTCGGCCTGAATACCAGAGGCTTAGTATTTCTGCATCTGTTGCTGTCACTCCAGGACTGATGTCAGGTCATCAGTAGCATAAAGTAAGGCAGCCGACGCCACTACATCAGTCTTTCTTGCTGAGGAGCCTGAAGCAGAAGCAGTTCACATGAGTGCCGGTTGGCCACTACCTGAGTTTTCATTTTCATAACTGAAACTGAAGTCTTCTAAAGCTAAGTATCCCATTGGGGAGCCTTTTTCTTGCTCTAACTGATGTCAGAAAAAGTTAACAATTGTCTCACCTGTGGAAAGCAAATACCACACTGAGACTTTCATTCTTACTGCATCACTTGCTTAGGCCCAGAAAACGACGTCCCTCACTGCCATTTTTGTGCCTTGTTCAATGCCAGAACTATATGTCATCGGGCCCTTATTGTAGCTTGATATTTTTGCTCTCAATCCTCGAATTCCAATACGGCTTCAGTAAGCCATCTGACAGCAGATCTTCCAAAAAAATGTAAGGATAAAGACAGAGACAGACCACACAGGTCCAAACTTTCTGACAATGCTTCCGTTGAGCTAGTTCTCAGTTCTCCGGTCCTCAGTGAGGTGCTTTTGCAGCCCCTGATGCCCGCTTCTGTAGATTCGCAGGCCACTACCGAGACCCTTTCTGAGTCCGGTATGCCACAAAATTCTTCAGTGACTAAGGATCCTGTGGATGTCTCTACCTTGGATGGGTCCAGAGCTGCTGAGCAGGCACTGGCTTCTAAGGAAGTATTTCACACTGCCGTTTCTCGACACAGACCAATGACTTCTATCGCATCTTCCATACTTTCTAAAACTACCGAGTTTCTAAGGCCCAGGGTATGAACCACACCCAAGAGACTGACAACCCAATCTCAGGCACCTGCTTCCTTGCCTCCGTCTCAAATGCTTAAAATGGCAGAAGACCTTATAATGCTGATCAGGGGAAGCCAAGCTACCCCTTCCAAAAGAGAAAGAGATTTGTTCCCAGTAATTTTATCTGAACAGGAGTCCGATGACTCTGATGCATCTGAATATGAAGGCATGCAGCCCCTCTCTGCTTATGAGGATTCTGATGTAGAGGAATCCATTCCTTCAGCCTCTCCATCAGAGGACTTTTCCTTTGGGGAAACCCTACATACTTTAAGGGACCATTTCCAGTGGGAATGTCAGGACTACCCTCAGTCAAAAAAGAGACTCAGGGAATTCTTATATCTTCCACAGCACAGACCCTTTGGCCAGTCCTCCTGTCCTGGATGTTGTGGATGATGTTTTCATGGAATCTAGTTTGACTCCTGACACACCCTACTTCCTGCTCCCAGGAAACCTGACAGGTATTACAGAGTCCCTGACTCTCACAAATTTCTTTTCAAAAATTCTACTGCTGACCCTGAGGTTATCTCCCACTGCTGACTTTGAGGTTATCTCCTAATGCTGACCCTGAGCTTATCTCCTACTGCTAACCCTGAGCTTATCTCCTACTGTTGACCCTGAGGTTATCTCCTATTGCTGACCCTGAGCTTATCTCCTATTGCTGACCATGAGCTTATTTCCTACTGCTGACCCTGAGGTCATCTCCTACTGCTGACCCTGAGGTTATCTCCTACTGTGGACCCTGAGGTTATCTCCTACTGCTGACCCTCAGCTTATCTCCTACTGCTGACCCTGAGGTCATCTCCTACTGCTGACCCTGAACTTATCTCCTACTGCTGACTCTGTGGTCATTTCCTACGGCTGACCCTGAGGACATCTCCTACTGCTGACCCTGAGCTTATCTCCTACTGCTGACCCTGAGGTCATCTCCTACTGCTGACCCTGAGGTCATCTCCTACGGCTGACCCTGAGGACATCTCCTACTGCTGACCCTGAGCTTATCTCCTACTGCTGACCCTGAGGTTATCTCCTACTGCTGACCCTGAACTTATCTCCTACTGCTGACTCTGTGGTCATTTCCTATGGCTGACCCTGAGGACATCTCCTACTGCTGACCCTGAGCTTATCTCCTACTGCTGACCCTGAGGTCATCTCCTACTGCTGACCCTGAGGTCATCTCCTACTGCTGACTCTGAGCTTATCTCCTACTGCTGACCCTGAGGTAATCTTCTACTGCTGACTCTGAGCTTATCTCCTACTGCTGACCCTGAGGTCATCTCCTACTGCTGACCCTGAGCTTATCTCCTACTGCTGACCCTGAGGTTATTTCCCAAGGGCATAAAGGGATTAAAGCAACCTCTGCTAAGAATCCCACCCCCTCAGATAGGGATTCCTGAGCACTAGACAGATTGGGTAAAAAACTATACACCTCTGCTGCTCTTGCTATCAGAGCATTAAATTGTCAGTTCCATATGCTAAAATTTCAGCAGCATACCATGGAACTCCCCAAAGAAGAAATACCATCTTTTCCTGTTTGTGCAGAAAATAAAGCATTACAAGAGTTAATGCATTCTGCAAGTCAAGTAACTAAGCACACCTTACACTGTGGTTCTGATGCCCTAGAAACATCTTGCAGGGCAGCAGCCACTGGTTCTGTCCTTAGAAGCCATACTTGGCTTAAGGAACAGCCATTGCCAGACCATGTCAAATCCAAATTATTAGATGCACTCTTGCACAAAGACAACTTATTTGGCACCAAGGCAGAGGAAGTCTTAAAAAGATGGAAGAAAAAGTAAAATCTGTGCAGACAGTTAAGGATTTCCTGCAGGTTCAGCCATCCAGGTTCAGTAGGCATTGCCCCTCCAAGCACTGGTCCTTTCCTGCCCCCTTCAGGTCAGTTCAGCCCAGACCCCGGGGAGGCAGAACCCCCAGACAACAGCCACAGGGAATGCAGAGATCAGAGCAATAGAGCTCCTCCACTTCAAAACCAGGGAGTGCTAAGCCACCCCCTCATGGTAAGAACTCACAATGACTCTCCACTTCCACCCCCTCCCTCTGCCCACCTGCACTTGCATATAGGAGGAAAACTCTCCTTCCACACAAGCACCTGGGTCACCATTACCAATGACCACTGGGTCCTCAACATAGTGTCCCAGGGATACAAATTTTCTTTCCACACTCTACCAACCCCAAAAGGGTTCCCAGATCTTCCTCCAAACTAGTGCGCAGAGGCCAAAAAGCAAGTCCTTTCCCTGCTATCTATGAGGGTAATAGAGCACATTCCTGCAGAACAAATACCCCAAGGATTCTACTCCAGGCTCTTTCTGGTACCTAGAAAAGAAGGCACCTGGCCCCATCCTCAATCTATCCATTCTAAACACTTTCCTGGTAATACCAAAATTCAAAATGCTCACCCTCCAGCAACTACTACCTATGCCCTCCAAGGTTAGCCATCCTAGACCTAAAAGAGGCCTACATTTACATCCCAATCAGGGAATCATGCAGGAAATATCTACATTTCAGGGAAGGATCTCTGCACTTTCAATTCTCTGCACTTACCTTTGGCTTATCCACTGCTCCCAGAGTTTTCACAAAATGTCTGGCTCCCGACATTGCTTTTTGCAGACAAAGAAATATTCAAATTTACCCATACTTAGACGACTGCCTAATTCAGGCAGACAGTCAGAAAAAGCTGCTCAAGCACCTGGCTTTTGTAAAAGCCCTACTGACCTCCCTGGGGTACACTATCAGCGAAAATAAATCCAAACTAGTACCTACCCAAAAGATTATATTCCTAGGAGCAAGCCTGGAAACAACATCCCAGATGGCATTCCTTACTCCAGAAAAGCAAACTTATCTGACAGCTTATTTCTCTCAACTAGCCACCAGACCCCAAGGAAAATCCTGCAAGCTCTGGGGTTCATGGCTTCTTGCATTCTACTCATTCCATATGCCAGACTGCATATGAGGGGAAACTTCAATGGTATCTAAAAAGAATTTGATGTCAACACTCTCAAGACCTGGAAACTCTTATACCTATGATACCTTGCCTAAGGAAAGATTTTCTATGGTGGGCAGCAGCATGCAACCACAACAAGGGACTACCCTTCTCACCACCCCACACAGCCCAGACCCTCGCCACATATGCATCAGACTATGCCTGGGCTGCACAACTAGATAGCAGATGCCTACAGAGCCATTGGAGCCCACATCAAATACATCTGCACATCAACCAAAAAGAGATGTTAGCTGTTTAGCTCGCATTGACAGCTTTCAGGCCCCTTGTCTCTCCATGGGATCTACTGATCAAAACAGACAACACCACTGTGATGTGGTGGGTCTACTATGCAGGATCGAAATTTCAGAAAGATGAAACCCATATGGCCAAGACCGTATATTTGACTCCTGAAATTTCAAACATGCAAAAAAAATAAATAAATAAAAACAAACCACTACATTATTTTAATGTTGCTAGCATGGGGGCGTACCACACCCCCTTAAGTTTAATATACCAACTCCAAGATCGCACTACAGTGTGGTAAATGGAAATTCTCCCTTTCCACAGAATGAGGAGCTGTCCGTTCAGAATGTTCAAAATTTCAGAAGTCGAACATATGGTCTCGTCCATATGGGCTTCGGCTTTTTGGAATTTCGAACAACTGTAGGGGACCCAATGTGGTATATCAACAAGCAGGGAGGGACTCACTCCTACCCTCTGTGCAGGCTCACCATGACCATTTGGCACACAGCCTCAGCTATGCAACTACACCTGTTAGCACAATTCTTGCCAGGCTCTCTAAACTCTCTGGCAGACAACTTAAGCAGAAACCTTTTGGACCCACACAAGTGGCAGCTAGACCAAAGAACCTTCACCCTAATAACTCAGAAATGGGGCACCCTGAAGATTGACCTCTTTGCTTCCCACTCCAACCATCAGCTCAGCAAGTTCTACACCAGGGAGTCTCACTGCAGGGCCTGGAAAGTGGATACTCAGTGGATCAACCTCTCGGTCTATGCTTTTCCCCCACTACCTCTCATTTCTAGGGTACTGCTCAAAATAAGGGAGGAAAAATCGAGGACAATCCTGATTGCCCCAGACCAGACTCACCAGCACTGGTATCCACTGCTGCGCAGCCTGTCCCCACTGCCACCATGGCATCTCCTTCAGACTCCAACCCTCCTGACCGAGAGGGAAGGAGAATTCATGCACCCCCAATTGCAGACCCTCAATTTGGCAGCCTGGCTTATTCCCTGACCACTGAACAAGCTGCCAATCTCAGTAAACAGGTTCTAGATGTTATACATGAGGCCAGACACCCTAATACTAGAAAGTCTTATGTTGACAAATGGAAAAGGTTCTGCACCTGGATCCAGGCTAAGGGAGCTGATACAGCACAGCCATCTCTACCTCTCATCCTGGATTACCTAGCTGACGTACTACACAGTGGTCTATCCTTTTCCTCAATTAAAATTCATGCCACTGCTATCTCTGCTCATTTCAACACTGAGCAACCACTTTTCTCATACCCTCTCATCAAACAGTTCCTAAGATGGGCTAACAACTTGAGGCCACCCAGAAGAGCACCTACCCCAGCTTGGGATCCAAGTTTTGTGTTGGAAAAGCTCACCCTACCCCCTTTGAACCAGCAGCTTCAGCAGAGTTAAAGTGTCTCTCCTGGAAGACAGCCCCACTTCTGGCCATCACTTCAGCCAGATGAGTATCCAAGATACAAGCACTCATGTCTGTGGAGCCCTTCATCATCTTCCATGCTGACAGGGTGTCCCTCAGGACTAACCCATTCTTCAAGCCAAAAGTGGTGTCCAGTGTGGCTCTCAACCAATCCATTAATTTGCCCACCTTTTTCCCTAACCAACAAAACAAGGGAGAAAGGGTACTACACTCTATAGATGTGCACAGACAGCTCAGATTCTATCTAGACAGGACTAAATCATTCAGAAAGACTGATCAATTGTTAGTCAGATTTGCTGCAGGAGCAGAGGGCAAAGCCATATCCAAGCAAACCGTTTCCAAAGGGATAGCACACTGCATCCATTTCTGCTACAAGCAACATGGGAAACCTCCCCCTAAGGGGGGTCAGGACTCACTCTACCAGAGCAGACTCCACCTCTGCACCTTTCCTCAGAGGAGTCCCCACCAGGGATATCCTGGAGGCTGCAACATGGATATCTGTTCACACCATTACCAAGCATTACCACCTGCCTATCTTTTCCAAATCCAGGGCAGGCTTTGCCACTGCAGTCTTGCAGGGCATCCAAGCCAACCCCTAGTCTTATTGAATACCTCCACCCTTTTCCTCAGCTTTGGGAATAAACCCAAATTTGATGACTGCAATGATGACACATGAACAACATAGTACAGTTGTGTACACATACCATACATGTAGATGTTTGAGTTTATTCACTGTTGCATTCCTGGTTGTCTTCTTCTCTCTCTCTCTCTCTCTCTCTCTCTCTCCTTACAAGGAACTTTTAAAAACTGATGTAATGGTGTTGGCTGCCTTACTTTATACTACTGATGACCGATGCTGAACTACTAAGCCTCTGGTATTTGGGCTGATGGAGGGCTACCCTGGCAATTTATGGTAAGGGTACACAACTGTACTATGTGGTATATAAACAAACAGGGGAGAACAAGATCTTATCTTCTTTGCTAGTTGGCACTCCTGGTGTGGGATCTTGCTTTCCCATATCAAGTGACTCTTCAGGCAGTTTACATTCCCTCAGGTCAAAATATTGTGGCAGACACTCTGAGCAAGTTCTTAACTCCATCCCATGAATGGATGCTTCAGAGGGATGTGTTTCTGGACACTGTCCACCAGTGCGGTACTCATCAAGTAGATCTAGTTACCTCCCTCTGAACAGACAGCTTTTTCTATTTTGTGCCAGAATCCCAGGTACTATGGTTTGGAAGGTGGGCACCCTATCTTTTTCTTGGAAGGAGATGTTTCTTTATGCATTCTCTCCCCTTCCTCTCATTCCAAAAGTCCTGTTCAAGATTTAACAGGATGCTCCCAAAATCTTGTCGGTGACTCCCTTTTGGCTGAGACAGCACTGGTTCCCTCTACTTCTGCATCTATCCAAGGGCAATCATCACAAATTACCTCACAGGGTGAGCCTACTCACACAGGAAAAGGGATCTCCCATCCATCTCCACCTGTCCACTCTTAAACTAACACTGTGGGGGCCTTTTTTAGGCAAGGCTCAAAAGACAAACCCACCGTCATAAATAGCACAAGTAACAAAAAAACTGAGGGTAATGCTACTCAGTGCCAGAAGGCTAAACCTCAAAATGCACGCACTTGAAGCACTCCTCAGTATGGAGAAAATAGATATATGTGCAGTAACAGAAACCTGGTTTAAGGCTCCAGAGAGCAAACCAGCACTACCAGGCTCCAACTCATACCATACATTTTGGCCACAGAACCCAAACTGAAATACAAAAGGTGGGGGCATATCCATATTCATCAAGGATACCCACACCTCCAGGTTAGTGGCACAGCACGATGCTTCAGAGATCATCCACATGCAACTCACAATGGGCAAAACTGCATTTCAAATTGTAGCTTGCTACAGATCACCCACCATGTCCCAGGACCCCCATTCCGCATTTCTGGAAACACTGGGAAACATAAAGGTTCTACCAAACACCCTAATAATGGGTAATTTCAATTACCCAAACATTAACTGGGAGAACTACTCAAGTACTAACTCCTTGCCCAACATTTCCTAGAATTTATAAACTCAAATGCCCTGGTTCAACTGGTCAACACTCTCACTAGAGGTGATAACATATTGGACCTGGTTATCACCAACATGGTCAACCGGTGTTCCACACCAGAGGTCAACCCCTCGCTGGTTAGATCTGACCATAAACAAATCACTTTGGATATCCACATTCCACCCGCACCCCCAGACAAGGAAACCACCATGAAAAAATTTTCAAAAGCAAACTTCACGTTACTTAAGACCGAGGTGGAAAGTTTCAAAGCCCCCATGCTGAAGGATAACGCTGTCCAAGTTGCAAAATCCTTTACTAATGCATTATACGGACACCTACAAGAATGCATGGATCGTGCCGTCCCAAGCAAAACCAAGATTCACTCCTCCAAGAAAAGAAAACCAGTCTGGTGGACTCCTGCCATAAACAAGCTATACAACAGGAGGAAACTAGTACAGAAAAGAGTAAAATCCCAAGAAGGTAAGACATCCCTGATCAGTATCAGCAAGAAACTGCAATCCCTCATAAAATTATCCAAGGCGAGCTTCAAAACAAAAATTGCCAAGGACTCCAAAGATAACCACAAGGCATTCTTTAGCTATGTAAAGAATCTAAGTGGCAATGCTCAGATCTGCTCAGAGTTAGTGCAGAATGGCACAAAATACACTGAACCAACTGATATTGCCAACATCCTGGCAGACAGGTTCAGTGCAAACTTTACCCCCCTCTCACCCCCAAAAGGGCCCATAACCATACCAGAAGAATGTAGAGTCCCTGAAATCACAGACACTCAGGTTAAAACAGCCCTCTCCAAAGCCAAAAACACAGCATCAATGGGACCAGACAGTGTCCCAGGCTGCATCCTACATGAGCTCAAAGACGAACTAACCCCTCACCTAAACACACTGTTCAAACTCAGCCTCTCCACAGGCTATGTACCCATAGAGTGTTGCACAGCAATGGTTATTCTGCTCCACAAAGGTGGAGCCACAACAGACCCCAGGAACTGTTGCCCTATAAGCCTGACTAGCTTGGTCTGCAAGGCTATGGAGTGCATCATCATGGAACTCATTAACAGAGACATTGGGAACCGCCAAACACTGGACCCTACCCAGTTCAGCTTTGTTAAGGGCAGATCATGCCTCCTAAACCTGGTGGATTTCTTTGAGACAGTTACCAAGGCTATAGACAAGGGAAAGGTGGTACACACAGCCTACCTAGACCTTGCTAAGGCCTTCAACACCATTCCACATTCTGGTATTATAGACAAGCTCACAAGCCTGAACATAAACCCCTACTTCACAAGATGGGTTGCCAACTGGCTCATGGACAGAACCCACATGGTGAGAGTTGCCGGACCTAGGTCCAACTCTAAACCAGTTACAAGTGGTGTTCCCCAGGGCTCAATCCTAGGACCCCTCCTGTTCGACATATACTTCTCAGAGGTACAGGCAAACTCAGGAGGACTATGGCTGACCAAGTTCACAGATGACTACAAACTAGGGGCTATAATCAACTCACCGGCTGACACAGACATCCTCCAAAAGGGTCTCACTAAGATGGATACCTGGTGTCAAAATCATGGCCTCAAGCTAAATGCCAAAAAGTGCATAGTCAGCCCCTTTGGAAAAAACAAAGTACCCACAAACTACGACATAGGTGGTAGTCTCATAAATACGGAAAATGTAATAAGGGATCTGGGGACCCAAGTAGATAGTAATCTCACCTTTAATAATCACATTGCCAAAGTGGTTAGAAAATCCTTCTACATGGCCCAACTAATCACAAAAGGGTTCGCATCCAGAGCAAAAGAGGTCATTGTGCCTCTCTACTCATCACTCATCAGACCCATCATAGAGTACAATGCCCCATTTGGGATGTACCTTACAAGACACCTGCAACAGCTGGAAAGACCACAGAAGTACCTCATCAAGAGGATCACTGGCCTCAAACAGTTGCCATATGCAGCTCAACTGAAGAAACTCCAGCTGTACTCAGTTGCATACCACCTACTCAGAGGTGATCATTGCCTGACATGCAAGGCAATGTCCAACCCAGAATTGATGGACATGCTCCACCAAAAGAAAACATTATCCCCTCGAGCCACATGCTCTATGGATCTAAACCTCACCACAACAATCAATAGGACATGCTGGAGGGATAGATTCCTGTCCAAGAGACTTCCCATGCTTTGGAACAAGATTCCAATCTACATTAGGCAGATCATCTCGCTAACACTCTTCAAAAGAAATCTTGACGAGTGGATGAGAAACAGAAAGTTTACCCGGGGATCACTTCAGTGGCTCTGATGGACAGAGGCACAAGGAACTAATCTAAGGGGGCAGCGAAAGCCAACACATCCTGGCTAGGCTTATAAATGCCTTCGGGCAGATAGCCTAGTACCCACCTATGAACCTATGAACCTATAAGACTTTGATTCTGTATAGACCCCTTTTTTCCTGTGGACATGCTTAGGGTTCTGCAGGAGGCCAGGAAACCCACTACTAGGAAATCCTACTTATCCAACTGGAAGAGGTTTTCTGCTTGGTGTCTCTCTCGTAACATGGATCCATTTTCTGTAGATGCTCGTTTGGCTCTCTCCTATCTGTATGGGTTGCTCAATGCTGGGTTGCCTATTCTTCTCTTAAGGTTCACTTGACAGTCATCTTTGCTCATCTTCCTTTATCTCCTCCTGAAGCTTCTAGATTTGAAGCTAGACAATTCCTTAAAGGCATCTTTCATATCAGACCTCCCAGAAAGCCTGTTCCTCCTCCCTGGCATCTTAATTTTGTTTTGGAGAAATTGACTCAGGCTCCTTTTGAGCCTGCAGCTTTAGCTTCATTACAACATTGCACTTGGAAGACTGTTCTTTTGGTAGCTCTTACTTCTGTCAGATGGGTGTCTGAGCTTCAAGCCCTTATGGCTTGTCCTCATTTTTGGTGTTTCATAAGGACAGGGTGTCCTTGCGTACTAGTCCCTTTATGCCCAGGGTGGTGAATGAGTTGTTCCTTAATCAGTCTATTCATTTGCCTACTTTTTTCCCTTCTCTACAGTCTGCCAGTAAGAGGGTGGTGCACACATTGTATGTGCTAGATAACTCAGGTTTTATATGGATAAAACTAAGACTGTTAGGAAATCTGATCAGCTTTTTGTTTCCTTTCATCCTCGGTCCTTAGGATTTGCTGTATCCAAGCAAACTATTTCTTCTTGGATTTCTAAAACTGTTTCTTTTTGTTACTCTTTTCATGGTAAGAGCCTTTTTTTCTGTTAAGGTTCATTGTACTAGGGCTGTGGCTTCTTCTGGTGCTTTTTTCATGGGTCTGGATACTAATTCTGTTCTTGAGGCAGGTACCTGGACTTCTGTGCATACTTTTACTAAGCACTACAAGTTGGACATAATCTCCAGAGCTAGAGCTGGTTTCGCTAGGGCCATTTTTCTTCGCTTCTTGGAGCATTAGTACCTGAATTACATATGTCTGAGGGGACAGCAGGATGCATTACTGCCTGAACAACATACATCTGGGGAGACAGCAGGACACAGTGGTACCTGAACCACATACAATTGAGGGACAGCTGGATGCATTAGTGCCTGAATCACACACATCTGATGGGACAGCAGGATGTATTACTGCCTCAACTACATAGGTCTGAGGGGCCAGCAGGATGCATTAGTACCTGAACCACATATGTCTGAGGGACAGCAGGACGCATTAGAGCCTGAACCACATATGTCTGAGGGACAGCAGGATGCATTATTACTTGTATCAGATACATCTGAAGGACCGCATGATGCATTAGTACCTGAACCACATACATATGAGGGACAGCAGGATGCATTAGTACCTAAATCACATACATCTGAAGGGACAGCAGGATGTATTAGTATCTGAATTAAATATGTCTGAGGGATAGCAGGATGCATTAATTCCTGAACCACATACATTTGAGGGACAGCAGGTTGCATTAATACCTGAATCAAATATGTCTGACGATCAGCAAGATGCACTAGTACCTGAATCACATACGTCTGAGGGACAGCAGGACACATTAGTACCTGAACCACATATGTCTGAGGGACAGCAGGATGCATTAGTACCTCAATCACATACATCAGAGGGGCAGCAGGATGTATTAGTTCCTGAACCACATATGTCTAAGGGACAGCAAGATGCATAACTGCCTGAACCACAGATGTCTGAGGGACAGCAGGATGCATTAGTACCTAAACCACACACGTCTAAGGGTCAGCAGGATGCATTAGTACCTGAACCACATATGTCTGAGGGACAGCAGGATGCATTAGTACCTGAACGACATACATCTGATGGACAGCAGGATGCATTAGTGCCTGAATCACATATGTCTGAGGGGACAGCAGGATGCAATAGTACCTAAATCACATAAGTCTGCGGGCACAGCAGGATGCATTACTGCCTGAACCACATACATCTGAGGAGACAGCAGGACACAGTGGTACCTGTACCAAATACAATTGAGTGACAGCAGGATGCATTACGTCCTGAATCACATACATCTGATGGGACAGCAGGATGGATTAGTACCTGAATTACATACGTCTGAGGGGACAGCAGGATGCATTAGTGCCTGAACCACATACGTCTGAGGGACAGGTAGGATGACTCAGTGCCTGAAGCACATACATCTCAGAGACAGCAAGATGCATTATTACCTGTATCAGATATGTCTGAAGGACAGCAAGACACATTAGTACCTGAACCACATACATTGGAGTGGCAGCAGGATGCATTAGTGCCTGAATCACATACGTCTGAGGGGACAGCAGGATGCATTAGTACTGAACTACATGTGTCTGAGGGGACAGCAGGATGCATTAGTACCTGAATCAAATATGTCTGAGGGCCAGCAAGATGCATTAGTACCTGAATCACATATGTCTGAAGAGAGAGCAGGACACATTGGTTCCTGAACCATATACAACTGAGGGCAGCAGGATGCATTAGTGCCTGAATCACATACGTCTGATGGGACAGCAGGATGTATTAGTGCATGAACTACATACGTCTGAGGGGACAGCAGGATGCATTATTACCTGAACCACATATGTCTGAGGGACAGCAGGACACATTAGTGCCTAAACCACATATCTCTGAGGGACAGCAGGATGCATTAACACCTGTATCAGATACATCTGAAGGACTGTATGATGCATTAGTACCTGAATCACATACATCTGAAGGGACAGCAGGATGTATTAGTACCTGAATTAAATATGTCTGAGGGACAGCAAGATGCCTTAATTCCTGAACCACATACATTTGAGGGACAGCAGGATGCATTAATACCTGAATCAAATATGTCTGACGGTCAGCATGATGCATTAGTACCTGAATCACATATGTTTGAGGGACAGCAAAACACATTAGAACCTGAACCTTTTCGGAACTTCTATCCTTAGCAAGCACTCATAATAAAACAAGCACTCTTACCCTAAAGTAAGCACTACAGGCATCCACTACCCCCTGTGAATACCCACTTCCCTTAAAGGCACAACACTCCTTATAATATTCTAGTATGTCGAGTGGTAGACCACTAGCATCCTCTCTTGTTCAGCTGGTTAATCTGGGAATCTTAAGACAATGTTACAATTGTCTCATGTACACAGACAACCCTCTCCTCCTTCCTACTAACACATATACTTGTGAGAGATGCAACTATATAGCCAGACTGGAGGCTGAACTCTCTCAACTCAGGACTGGCAAGACCAGACAGGAGGAGATGGTACCCACACCCAAAGCAAAACCAGTCACACATAAAACCACCACTACTACAAACCAAACACATAAGAACACAAAGACATACTGGAGGCTCTTATAAAAACTTACCAAAACAACAGAGGCCTCCAAAGCAGACACCCAGAAATACACCCCACAAAACGCAACACCTACAACACATACCTCAAGCAACAGGTGTGTCACACAATCACAGCCCCTAAGGCAAAACACTATGCCAGAGACATTAGTAATAGGTGACTCTATAGTCAGACACACCGACGTTCCACTTACCAGGCTGAATAAGGAGAGGGTAACGGTGAGCTGCCTATCGGGAGCTAGGATCCGCCACATTACACACGCACTCAGGTCACTCCAAAGCAAGTACAAGTATGATTCACTCATTGTCCATGCGGGTGTGAATGACCTGAGACGTACCTTCCTGGACTACATGAAAAGAGACATTGAGGAGCTCTCCGATTATGTAGCCCAGACTGGTATGACCCTGACCCTGAGCAGCATCCTGCCTTCACCAAGAATGATGCCTCAGTACAAAGACAAAATGATCAGTTTTAACAATTGGCTTAATCACTGGTGTCATTCTAGGGGGATCCGATGTCTGTCAGCCTGGGATGACATGCTGGACAAGCCACGTTGCTTCGCAAGGGATGGCTTGCACCTGTCACCACTGGGCTTCGGATACTGGCCAAGGCTCTTGCCACCCCATAGTGCCTTTTAGGCAATGCTCAAAGGACAAATCAACCTCCATAAAAACAAAATGGAAAAATTAAGGGTAATGCTGCTCAACGCCAGAAGTCTAAATCTCAAGATGCAGGCACTCAAGCACTTCTCAGTATGGAGAACATCGATGTCTGTGCAGTAACTGAAACCTGGTTCAAGGCTCCTGAGAGCACTCCAGCTACCAGGCTATACCTCATATCATGCGTTTGCCTCAAGTTCCAGGCGAACCACAAAGGAGGAGGAGTGTCCATTTTCATAAAGGACACCTACACCTCTCGATTGGTGGCTACCCATGAAGCATCAGAAACCATACAAGTTTTACTCACCATAGGCAAAACTGCCATACAACTGGTGCATGTTATAGAACACCTCCCAATCCCAGGAATCCCATCAAGCATTCCTGAAAACACTGGAGGATATGAATGTCACACCAAACACCATCATATTGGGTGACTTCAACTACCCCAACATAGACTGGGCCCACTATTCTAGCCCTAACACCCTAGCCCAAAGATTCCTGGAATTCATAAACTCAAATGCTATGGAGCAACTGGTCACTTCTCCTACGAGGAGAGATAATATACTTGACCTGATTATCACAAACATGGGGTCCAAATGCTCCGCACGGATATAAACCCCTCACTAGTAAGATCTGATCATAAACTGATCACGTTGGATGTACATATCCCACCCCACCCCAGAACAAAAGACTACAGTGAAAAACTTTTCAAAAGCTGACTTTGCGCTCCTTAAGTCAGAAATGATATCCTTTAAGCCTACTGGGTTAATGGAAACCACATCCCAAAATGCTGAATCCTTCACAAAAGCCTTCTACGGACATCTCCAAGAATGCATGGATCAAGCAATCCCAACTAAAACCAAGACCCTCTCCACCAAGGGAAGCCCGGTTTGGTGGACCCTGGCTATAAACAAACTGTACAACAAAGAAGGAAGCTACTGCAGGACAAAGCCAAATCCCACAAGGAAAGGCTTCCCTGATCAGCACAAGTAAAAAACTACGTTTTCTCATAAAAACATCTAAAGCAAACTTTGAGAAAAAGATTGCCAAGGATACCAAAGACAATCACAAGGCCTTCTTCAATTATGTCAGAACCCTGGGAGGAAATTCTCAGATATGCTCTGAGTTAGTACACAATGACAAAAAATTCACTGACCCTACCGACATTACCAATATTCTGGCATATAGGTTCAGTGCAAATTTCTCCCCTCCCTCACCCCCTAAAGATGAAGTAATTATCCCTGCTGAATGTAACCTACCTGTCATCACAGACATACAGGTGAAATCAGCACTCAACAAGGCAAAACACAGCATCTATGGGACCCGATGGTATCGGTTGCGTTACGTGAACTTCAAGATGAACTAAACCTGCCCTAAGAGCTATTCAATCTTAGCCTCACTACAGGATATGTACCTGAACATTGGCGCACAGCAACAGTGGTCTCACTCCACAAAGGGGGAAATTCTACTGACCCTGGTAACTACCGCCCCATAAGTTTGACCAGCCTGGTCTGTAAGGCTATGGAAAGAATCATCATGGAACTCATAAATGGCGACATTGGGGATCTGCAGACCCTTGATCCCACCCAGTTCGGTTTTGTAAAAGGCAGATCCTGCCTCTTAAACCTGGTTGACTTCTTCAAGACAGTCACTAGTGCCATCGACAAGGGCAAGGCTGTCCACACTGCCTACTTGGACTTGGCTAAGGCCTTTGACACGATACTACACTCTGGCATCATTGACAAGCTCAGCAGAATAAATGTAAATCCATATGTCACAAGATGGGTAGCAAACTGGCTAAAAAACAGAACCCATAAGGTTAAAATTGCTGGAGCCATGTCAGACTCAAAACCAGTCACGAGTGGTGTCCCACAGGGCTCAGTCTTGGGTCCACTCTTATTCGGCATTTACTTCTCAGATGTGAAAGCAAATATGGGAGGATTATGGCTGACAAAGTTTGCAGATGACTGCAAACTGGGTGCCATAGTTGATTCACCTGCTGACACACATCCTACAGAAAGGTCTCACTGAAACGGACAACTGGTGCGGAATCATGGCCTCAAACTTAACGCCAAAAATGTATAGTCATCCCTTTGGGAAAAACAAAGTACCCACAAATTATCACGTAGACAATAACCCACTGAATACGGAAGAAGTAATCAGAGACCTGGGGACTCAAGTCGATAGTGACCTCTCCTTTGACAACCATGTTGCCAAAGTGGTCAGAAAGACATTCTACCTCGCCCATCTCATCATGAAGGGATTCTCATCCAGATCAAAGGAGGTCATTGTACCTCTGTATTCCTCCCTTGTCAGGCCCATGATTGAATATAATGCTCCATTTGGGATGTATCTCACATGGCACATGCAACAACTGGAAAGACCCCAGAAGTACCTCACCAAGAGGATCATAGGTCTCAAACATGTGCCTTATCCAGCTAGATTAAAGAAACTCCAGCTCTATTCAGTAGCATACCGCCTGCTCAGAGGTGATTTGTGCCTAACATATAGGGCCATGTCCAACCAGGAATTGATGGACATGCTCCATCTCAAAAAATCCAAATCCACCAGAACCACGCGAGCTAAAGATTTCAACCTCTGCACAAATATGAATAGGACATGCTGGAGGGATAGATTCATAACACAGAGGTTACCCATACTCTGAAACAAAATCCCAGTTCATGTGAGACAGAGCCCTTCATTGGCACTGTTCAAGAAAAATCTCGATGCATGGATGGGAGATCGCAAGTTTACCCCGGGAGTCACCTCAGTGTCACTACTAGACAGAGGTATAGTTTACTAAATAATGGGGTCCCACATGTGTCACTACTAGAGAGGCGCAACTATATAGTATGGGGTGGCGTAAGCCACATCACTGTTGGCTAGGCTTATAAATGCCCCCGGGCAGATAGCCTAGTACACTACTATGAAACTATGAAACCACATATGTCTGAGGGACAGCAGGATGCATTAGTACCTGAAACACATACGTCTGAGGGACAGCAGGATGCATTAGTACCTGAATCAAATATGTCTGAGGGACAGCAGGATGCATTAGTACCTGAATCACATACATCACAGGGGCAGCAGGATGTATTAGTTCCTGAACCACATAAGTCTAAGGGACAGCAAGATGCATAACTGCCTGAATCACATACATCTGAAGAGACAGCAGGACACATTGGTTCCTGAACCATATACAACTGAGGGACAGCAGGATGCATTAGTGCCTGAATCACATACATCTTATGGGACAGCAGGATGCATTAGTGCCTGAACTACATACGTCTGAGGGGACAGCAGGATGCATTATTACCTGAATCACATATGTCTGAGGGACAGCAGGATGCATTAGTACCTGACCACATATGTCTGAGGGACAGCAGGATGCATTAGTGCCTGAACCACATATGTCTGAGGGACAGCAGGATGCATTAGTGCCTGAATCACATATGTCTGATGGGACAGCAGGATGTATTAGTGCCTGAACTACATACATTTGATGGGACAGCAGGATGCATTAGTACCTGAACCAGATACATCTGAGGGACAGCAGGATGCACTAGTTGCTGAATCATATACATCTGAGGGGACAGCAGGATGCATTAGTACCTGAATTACATATGTCTGAGGGGACAGCAGGATGCATTACTGCCTGAACCACATACATCTGAGGAGACAGCAGGACACAGTGGTACCTGAACCACATACAATTGAGGGACAGCTGGATGCATTAGTGCCTGAATCACATACATCTGATGGGACAGCAGGATGTATTAGTGCCTCAACTACATACATACGAGGGGACAGCAGGATGCATTAGCACCTAAACCACATACGTCTGAGGGACATACAGGATCCATTAGTACCTGAACCACATACATCTGAGGGACAGCAGGATGCATTAGTACCTGAACCACATACATTTGAGGGACAGCAGGATGCATTAGTACCTGAATCAAATATGTCTGATGGTCAGCAAGCTTCATTAGTACCTGAATCACATATGTCTGAGGGACAGCAGGATGCATTAGTACCTGAATATCATACATCAGAGGGGCAGCAGGATGTATTAGTTCCTGAACTACATATGTCTAAGGGACAGCAGGATGCATTTGTACCTGAACTGCATACATCTTAGGTACAGTAGGATGCATTGCTACCTGAACAACATACATCTGAGGGACCGCAGGATGCATTAATGCCTGAACCACAGATGTCTGAAGGACAGCAGGATGCATTAGTACCTAAACCACATAGGTCTAAGAGTCAGCAGGATGCATAAGTACCTGAACCGCATATATCTGAGGGACAGCAGGATGCATTACTATCTGAACCACATACATCTGATGGACCACAGGATGCATTAGTGCCTGAATCACATACACCTGAGGGGACAGAAGGATGCAGTCGTACCTGAATCACATACATCTGAGGGGACAGCAGGATGCATTACTGCCTGAATCACATACATCTGAGGAGACTGCAGGACACAGAGGTACCTGAAACACATACAATTGAGGGACAGCAGGATGCATTACTGCCTGAATCACATACGTCTGATGGGACAGCAGGATGTATTTGTACTTAAACTACATATGTCTGAGGGGACAGCAGGATGCATTAGTACATGAACCACATATGTCTGAGAGACAGGTAGGATGCATAAGTGCCTGAAACACATACTTGTCAGAGACAGCAAGATGCATTATTATGTATTTCAGATATGTCTGAAGGACAGCAGGACACATTAGTACTTGAACCACATACATCTGAGAGACAGCAAGATTCATTAGTTCCTGAATCACATATGTCTGAGGGGACAGCAGGATGTATTAGTACCTGAACTACGTATGTCTCAGGGACAGCAGGATGTGTAAGTACCTGAACCACATCTTTCTGAGCAGACATCAGGATGCAATAGTACCTGAATCAAATATGTCTGAGGGCCTGCAAGATGCATTAGTACCTGAGCTACATACATCTGACAGACACCAGGATGCATTAGTACCTTAACCACATATTAAAACCAAAGGACGATCTGGAACACAATAAGAGAAAGCTCGTACTGTAAAATTAATTTAATATTGCCACACAAGTGAAATTAGCGCTTTCGGCAGGTAAAATAACCCACCTTCTTCAGATTACGCAGCTGAACATAAACAACTTCATTTATACATTAGAGCATAAAATATGCCCAATTGCCTTAAAGTGCATTTTTCAAACAATTTAGTTACCGTAGCGACTTGGAACAATCTATTATATCGGACAGGGAGTTTTTCCGATATAAATATGAATACTGTCGCATCTATACAAGTATTGAAGCAAGCATGGAAAAACTTTTGGCCATAAAGAAAAAGAAATTAACTAGGGACATAACTGATTATAGCAATAAATGTGCCTATCCTAAACCTCCTAAAGTACCCACAATGGTTCCGGAAGGGGCCTTAGACCAACCAGATAATACTGGGGAACAAAATCAGAGGCTCAATAATAATAACTTTAGTAATAGCAACTACCCAACTGAACAAAGGCATGGGCCAAGAAGGAGCCCTAGGTTTAATAATAATAACAACGTCAATGGAAATGTTCAGGTCCCTAATCAGGGTCATGCACAAGTAGTAGGATCAAATAACTTCAATCAACAGAACATTGTCATGGATGATGAGACGGAACAGGATAATCAGGGTTTTCACTTGGTGAACAATCCCAAGAAGAAAAATCCTCCTCAAATACAGAGGCAGAACAATGCGAGGAACAAAAGGCGGGGAGGAGGAGATGATTATGAACATTCATTTTGGCATTGAGCCTATTATTTCAAGAAGTTCTCACAGTGACTTTGTTTTGTATAATTATACCTTATTGAATGTACAACAGGACATGGTTGATTTCTTTGCTAAGGATCTAACATTTGTTCCTGCTCGACACATGGATATAACTAGGACTATAATAGACCTTAAAATTTATGTTAGAAAATTAAATTTGAATTTTTTAATGGGGAATAACACTCAGGTCATTAATAGCTTAAAAGTGTCGAGTTCTTACAACCCATTGTTACATCCAATTTTATCTACCTTTGAAAAAATATGTGAATTGGACCTTTGGGCAATTAAAAACCATGTTACATACAGTAGGGTTAAAGGTGGTAATAACATGTCAAGACTTGAATGGGACTTTTTGCATTTGTTGCAGGACTGTAATGTCCGGGTCATGAGACCTGATAAAGGAGGGGGTGTGGTCTTGATGGATCAATATAAATATGTTGAATACATGATGGAACATCTTGACACAACGGCTTATGAGCAGGTATCATTAAATGAGATCCATGGTGCATATAGGAAAATATATGGTGTTCTCAATGACCTGTTTTTGGAGGGGTTTATTGATTCGGATGTTTTCCATTATTTGGAGATGTCTGCACCTAGAATTCCTGCATTTTTTGGTGCACCTAAACTACATAAGCGACTACAGGCCCCACCTTTTAGACCCATCATAGATGGAAGAGGCTCCATTACATATGCTTGTGCAAAGTATGTTGATAGCATTTTGAAGCCTCTTATAGGAGCAGTTAAGCACATTTGTAAAGACTCTTGGTCTTTCTTGAGGGATATTAGCAACCAAATATATGCCGTTGATTCTGTGTTTTTGACAATAGATGTCAAAGACCTCTATACGGTTATACCCCAGGATTTAGGCCTATTATGGGTCAGGGAGTTTTTGTCATGTAGAGAAATATTGGGTGATACCATTTACACTGTTGAAACTCTTCTCGAACTAGTGTTAAAGAACAATTTTTTTACCTTTGAAGGTAATTTTTACCTACAAACATCAGGCGTGGCCATGGGTTCGCCTTGTGGGGGCTCATTTGCGAATGCAGTAATGACCCATTGGGAGGACGAATTATTGTTCAAAGATGGTATCTTTCAAAAACATGTTTCCTTTTATACAAGGTATCAGGATGATATCTTTTGTATTTGGAAGGGAGATAAATCAGTTATTCCACAGTTAATTGATAACATGACAAAAATGACTGAATTCCTTAGCTTTACATACTCAGTGGCCGATTTGGAAATTAACTATTTGGATGTTCTCCTATCTAAGGATATTATTAACAATAGATTTAAAAGCACTATATATAGAAAGCCCACATATTGTAACTCATTGTTACACTTTTCGAGTAACCATCCGTACCACCAAAAAAGATCAGTGATTAAGAGCCAACTGGTCAGGGCAGCACGGATGGTGACGGATGATAATGATTTTCAAATGGAATGCGAAAAATTGTCAGCCATGTTCACATCTAGGGGGTATCCCTAAGTTTAGTCAACAATATTGTATTAGAAGTTACCAACAAAGGATGGGGGTTATTTTCTACCCTGCTTCCTGCCACAGAAATTAATAATCTGGACGTTAATCCTGAAACTTCAGGTTTACAAGTTGAGATATCCACTTCACATCTACCTAAGCCAAATTATTGTTGCAGTTTCCTACACACATATTCCTTGGATTTTCAATCGATAAGGGAAATTATTAACAAAAATTGGGAGGTAGTTAAATATGACAAGGGATTGATTGCCCTTTTTGGTGATAAACCTAGAATAACATACAGGAGGGGGGATAACCTTAAATGCATTATGGAAAAAACTAAACAAAAAAGGATGTCCAATTGTCCACTAGGGATGTTCAGATGTGGAACATGCAGTCAGTGTATGCACATAAAGATTGGTACAACTTGCAGCATAAATGATATAGAATATAAGATCAATGGCCACTTTAATTGTGAAACAAAATCAGTGGTCTATGCGGCTTTATGTAACCTATGTAAAGCATTTTACATAGGAAAAACTGATAAATTAAAAATTAGAATTTATGAGCACATAAATGCAATTTCCAAATATGATCAAAATAATGCTCTGGCTAGGCATGTAGTTGAAAATAGTGGACATTCCTTTAAGTTTGTTATCTTGCAACAAAGGAAACAAGATATTAGAGGGGGACCCTGGCAAGTTCGCCTGGAGATTGATGAATTATGTTGGCAAATTCGCACTAGGGCACAGGTTACACCAGGTATTAATGAGGCTCTCTCCATCAAATGCGTTTTGAAGTGGTTAGCATATAACAGGTAGATATAAGGCAATTTATGTCAGGATTGTGAATATAATGTTTGGGTTTATATATTAACAAAGGAATGAAGTTGTAGACTATAATATGTAATTAAGGCCAGTTGAATATAGGAACCAACATTAAGAGTCTTATTTATTTATTTATTTATCTAAGGGTAAATTTATGTATTAACATTGCTATAAAGCAGCAAGAGCAGGAACTGTTTAGTTATAGCGTGACTTTTTGACACAACTTTTAGACTTATTTAGTAGAATGCACGTACAATATTACTAGTTTTTAATATTTAAACAATAAGTGCCATTACAATAGAATTATATTCAATATAAAGTATAATGGACATCCTACACCTTTGTCACCCTGGAGGTGGACAAAGTGTAGAGATATAAACTTGGTTTCTCATTTTTTAAGTGATTATTCACATCTTGCATTAACTTTTGTTTTAGTAAACATGTCGACAGCCTGCCGTAATGCAAGGGAAGAGATATTGGTTAGTTTAAAAACAAGCAAGACATGCATTTACGTTTTAAAATAATCGTTGTTTTAAATGTATGTATTTTTATAGTTGACAGCAGCGCAAGCAAAATCATGTAGGTAGCGATCTTACTTTAAGGTCGCTACGGCAACTAAATTGTTTGAAAAATGCACTTTAAGGCAATTGGGCATATTTTATGCTCTAATGTATAAATGAAGTTGTTTATGTTCAGCTGCGTAATCTGAAGAAGGTGGGTTATTTTACCTGCCGAAAGCGCTAATTTCACTTGTGTGGCAATATTAAATTAATTTTACAGTACGAGCTTTCTCTTATTGTGTTCCAGATCGTCCTTTGGTTTTAAACAGTTTACTTGGTGTGTTTGGTGCAGAGCTTTTTGATGGCGACCGGAACCGGAGAGGCTTCTCCACAACTTTTCACGCAGCAGAACGAAGAGAATGATTCTAGCGGCAATTCCAGCTGCAGCTTAACAGCACTTGTTGAGGCTCTACTGGGCAGGGTAGATGCCTTAACACAGAAAGTAGACGCAATGGCGTTACCGGTTTTAAGAACCGGTAACAATTTTCCACCGCCTGGATTTATTACTATCGATGGAAGCTCTACAACTCCACCGAACGGGCAGCAGTCCCCAGGGCTTCGTAATACTGGTGCTGGATTATTAAACGGCAGTAACAGACTTTTCGTTCCTGGCGATAGAGGTCTTCCATTCGTACCTGGTGAACTGCAACCAGGTAATGATTCTACCAATATGCGTTCAAACAATAACATAGAGGGTATTCCAAACAAGCAGGGAATACCTATTATGTCGAATTTTTTGTCTAATAATAATTTCTTCAGTCAGGAGTTTCATCCGCATGTTTTACCTATTCCAGGAGGAACTCCAAGTAATGGCACTTTATCAGATAAAATTGATTTATTTGATAACAAGCTATATAAATGCAAAAAATTACAATTGGAGGTTTCTTATTTAACTGAGTGTATTAGGAATAAGGTTATTCCGAAAGGTCTACGGCAATGGCGGTTTCCTGCTGGCCTTTTGGACAGTTCTCCCTTTTATCAAGAACTTTTGGACTTGTTTGATAGGCAAAGTACTGAGTTTTTACAAGCTCTCATAGCATACTATTCAAAAGACATAGTAATTCTTATGGAAGAGCTTGAAAACTTGGAACAATCTATTATATCGGACAGGGAGTTTTTCCGATATAAATATGAATACTGTCGCATCTATACAAGTATTGAAGCAAGCATGGAAAAACTTTTGGCCATAAAGAAAAAGAAATTAACTAGGGACATAACTGATTATAGCAATAAATGTGCCTATCCTAAACCTCCTAAAGTACCCACAATGGTTCCGGAAGGGGCCTTAGACCAACCAGATAATACTGGGGAACAAAATCAGAGGCTCAATAATAATAACTTTAGTAATAGCAACTACCCAACTGAACAAAGGCATGGGCCAAGAAGGAGCCCTAGGTTTAATAATAATAACAACGTCAATGGAAATGTTCAGGTCCCTAATCAGGGTCATGCACAAGTAGTAGGATCAAATAACTTCAATCAACAGAACATTGTCATGGATGATGAGACGGAACAGGATAATCAGGGTTTTCACTTGGTGAACAATCCCAAGAAGAAAAATCCTCCTCAAATACAGAGGCAGAACAATGCGAGGAACAAAAGACGGGGGAGGAGGAGATGATTATGAACATTCATTTTGGCATTGAGCCTATTATTTCAAGAAGTTCTCACAGTGACTTTGTTTTGTATAATTATACCTTATTGAATGTACAACAGGACATGGTTGATTTCTTTGCTAAGGATCTAACATTTGTTCCTGCTCGACACATGGATATAACTAGGACTATAATAGACCTTAAAATTTATGTTAGAAAATTAAATTTGAATTTTTTAATGGGGAATAACACTCAGGTCATTAATAGCTTAAAAGTGTCGAGTTCTTACAACCCATTGTTACATCCAATTTTATCTACCTTTGAAAAAATATGTGAATTGGACCTTTGGGCAATTAAAAACCATGTTACATACAGTAGGGTTAAAGGTGGTAATAACATGTCAAGACTTGAATGGGACTTTTTGCATTTGTTGCAGGACTGTAATGTCCGGGTCATGAGACCTGATAAAGGAGGGGGTGTGGTCTTGATGGATCAATATAAATATGTTGAATACATGATGGAACATCTTGACACAACGGCTTATGAGCAGGTATCATTAAATGAGATCCATGGTGCATATAGGAAAATATATGGTGTTCTCAATGACCTGTTTTTGGAGGGGTTTATTGATTCGGATGTTTTCCATTATTTGGAGATGTCTGCACCTAGAATTCCTGCATTTTTGGTGCACCTAAACTACATAAGCGACTACAGGCCCCACCTTTTAGACCCATCATAGATGGAAGAGGCTCCATTACATATGCTTGTGCAAAGTATGTTGATAGCATTTTGAAGCCTCTTATAGGAGCAGTTAAGCACATTTGTAAAGACTCTTGGTCTTTCTTGAGGGATATTAGCAACCAAATATATGCCGTTGATTCTATGTTTTTGACAATAGATGTCAAAGACCTCTATACGGTTATACCCCAGGATTTAGGCCTATTATGGGTCAGGGAGTTTTTGTCATGTAGAGAAATATTGGGTGATACCATTTACACTGTTGAAACTCTTCTCGAACTAATGTTAAAGAACAATTTCTTTACCTTTGAAGGTAATTTTTACCTATAAACATCAGGCGTGGCCATGGGTTCGCCTTGTGGGGGTTCATTTGCGAATGCAGTAATGACCCATTGGGAAGATGAATTTTTGTTCAAAGATGGTATCTTTCAAAAACATGTTTCCTTTTATACAAGGTATCAGGATGATATCTTTTGTATTTGGAAGGGAGATAAATCAGTTATTCCACAGTTAATTGATAACATGACAAAAATGACTGAATTCCTTAGCTTTACATACTCAGTGGCCGATTTGGAAATTAACTATTTGGATGTTCTCCTATCTAAGGATATTATTAACAATAGATTTAAAAGCACTATATATAGAAAGCCCACATATTGTAACTCATTGTTACACTTTTCGAGTAACCATCCGTACCACCAAAAAAGATCAGTGATTAAGAGCCAACTGGTCAGGGCAGCACGGATGGTGACGGATGATAATGATTTTCAAATGGAATGCGAAAAATTGTCAGCCATGTTCACATCTAGGGGGTATCCCCTAAGTTTAGTCAACAATATTGTATTAGAAGTTACCAACAAAAGGATGGGGGGTTATTTTCTACCCCTGCTTCCTGCCACAGAAATTAATAATCTGGACGTTAATCCTGAAACTTCAGGTTTACAAGTTGAGATATCCACTTCACATCTACCTAAGCCAAATTATTGTTGCAGTTTCCTACACACATATTCCTTGGATTTTCAATCGATAAGGGAAATTATTAACAAAAATTGGGAGGTAGTTAAATATGACAAGGGATTGATTGCCCTTTTTGGTGATAAACCTAGAATAACATACAGGAGGGGGGATAACCTTAAATGCATTATGGAAAAAACTAAACAAAAAAGGATGTCCAATCGTCCACTAGGGATGTTCAGATGTGGAACATGCAGCCAGTGTATGCACATAAAGATTGGTACAACTTGTAGCATAAATGACATAGAATATAAGATCAATGGCCACTTTAATTGTGAAACAAAATCAGTGGTCTATGCGGCTTTATGTAACCTATGTAAAGCATTTTACATAGGAAAAACTGAGCGCAAATTAAAAATTAGAATTTATGAGCACATAAATGCAATTTCCAAATATGATCAAAATAATGCTCTGGCTAGGCATGTAGTTGAAAATAGTGGACATTCCTTTAAGTTTGTTATCTTGCAACAAAGGAAACAAGATATTAGAGGGGGACCCTGGCAAGTTCGCCTGGAGATTGATGAATTATGTTGGCAAATTCGCACTAGGGCACAGGTTACACCAGGTATTAATGAGGCTCTCTCCATCAAATGCGTTTTGAAGTGGTTAGCATATAACAGGTAGATATAAGGCAATTTATGTCAGGATTGTGAATATAATGTTTGGGTTTATATATTAACAAAGGAATGAAGTTGTAGACTATAATATGTAATTAAGGCCAGTTGAATATAGGAACCAACATTAAGAGTCTTATTTATTTATTTATTTATCTAAGGGTAAATTTATGTATTAACATTGCTTTAAAGCAGCAAAAGCAGGAACTGTTTAGTTATAGCGTGACTTTTTGACACAACTTTTAGACTTATTTAGTAGAATGCACGTACAATATTACTAGTTTTTAATATTTAAACAATAAGTGCCATTACAATAGAATTATATTCAACATAAAGTATAATGGACATCCTACACCTTTGTCACCCTGGAGGTGGACAAAGTGTAGAGATATAAACTTGGTTTCTCATTTTTTAAGTGATTATTCACATCTTGCATTAACTTTTGTTTTAGTAAACATGTCGACAGCCTGCCGTAATGCAAGGGAAGAGATATTGGCTAGTTTAAAAACAAGCAAGACATGCATTTACGTTTAAAATAATCGTTGTTTTAAATGTATGTATTTTGATACCTGACAGCAGCGCAAGTAAAATCATGTAGGTAGCGATCTTACTTTAAGGTCGCTACGGTAACTAAATTGTTTGAAAAATGCACTTTAAGGCAATTGGGCATATTTTATGCTCTAATGTATAAATGAAGTTGTTTATGTTCAGCTGCGTAATCTGAAGAAGGTGGGTTATTTTACCTGCCGAAAGCGCTAATTTCACTTGTGTGGCAATATTAAATTAATTTTACAGTACGAGCTTTCTCTTATTGTGTTCCAGATCGTCCTTTGGTTTTAAACAGTTTACTTGGTGTGTTTGGTGCAGACCTTAACCACATATGTCTGAGGGGACAGCAGGATGCATTAATGCCTGAACAACATACGTCTGAGGGACAGCAGGATGCATTAGTTCCTGAACCATATACACTTGAGGGACAAAAGGTTGCATTAGTACCTAAACTACATATGTCTGACAAACACCAGGATGCATTAGTACCTGAACCGCATACGTCTGAGGGAACACAAGGAAGAAATACTGCCTGAAACATATACGTCTTAGGGACAGCAGGATGAATTAGTACCTGAACCACATACATGTGAGGGACAGCTAGCTGCATTAGTACCTGAATCACATATGTCTGATGGACAGCAGGACGCATTAGTACCTGAACCACATATGTCTGAGGGACAGTAGGATGCATTAGTACTTTATACACATACATCTGAGGGACAGCAAGATGCATTGGTACTTCAACCACATATGTCTGAGTGACAGCAGGATGCATTAGTACCTGAACCACATACATCTAAGGGACAGCAGGATGCATTAGTACCTGAACCACATACGTCTAAGGGACAGCAGGACGCATTAGTGCCTGAACCACATATGTCTGAGGGACAGCAGGATGCATTATTACCTGAATCACATATGTCTGAGGGACAGCAGGATGCATTAGTACCTGACCACATATGTCTGAGGGACAGCAGGATGCATTAGTGCCTGAACCACATATGTCTGAGGGACAGCAGGATGCATTAGTGCCTGAATCACATATGTCTGAGGGCACAGCAAGATGCATTAGTACCTGAATCACATATGTCTGAGGGAACAGCAGGATGCATTAGTGCCTGAATCACATACGTCTGAGGAGACAGCAGGACACATTGCCATCTTAACCACATACAATTAAGGGATTGCAGGATGCATTAGTGCCTGAACCAGATACATCTGAGGGACAGCAGGATGCACTAGTTGCTGAATCATATACGTCTGAGGGGACAGCAGGATGCATTAGTACCTGAATTACATATGTCTGAGGGGACAGCAGGATGCATTACTGCCTGAACCACATACATCTGAGGAGACAGCAGGACACAGTGGTACCTGAACCACATACAATTGAGGGACAGCTGGATGCATTAGTGCCTGAATCACATACATCTGATGGGACAGCAGGATGTATTAGTGCCTCAACTACATACATATGAGGGGACAGCAGGATGCATTAGCACCTAAACCACATACGTCTGAGGGACATATAGGATCCATTAGTACCTGAACCAAATACATCTGAGGGACAGCAGGATGCATTAGTACCTGAACCACATACATTTGAGGGACAGCAGGATGCATTAGTACCTGAATCAAATATGTCTGATGGTCAGCAAGCTTCATTAGTACCTGAATCACATATGTCTGAAGGACAGCAGGACACATTAGTACCTGAACCACATATGTCTGAGGGACAGCAGGATGCATTAGTACCTGAAACACATACGTCCAGGGGACAGCAGGATGCATTAGTACCTGAACCAAATATGTCTGAGGGACAGCAGGATGCATTAGTACCTGAATATCATACATCAGAGGGGCAGCAGGATGTATTAGTTCCTGAACTACATATGTCTAAGGGACAGCAGGATGCATTTGTAACTGAACCGCATACATCTTAGGTACAGTAGGATGCATTACTGCCTGAACCACATAGGTCTGAGGGACAGTAGGACACATCAGTACCTGAACCACATACGTCTGAGGGACTGCAGGATGCGTTGCTACCTGAACAACATACATCTGAGGGACAGCAGGATGCATTAGTGCCTGAACCACAGATGTCTGAAGGACAGCAGGATGCATTAGTACCTAAACCACATACGTCTAAGAGTCAGCAGGATGCATAAGTACCTGAACCGCATATATCTGAGGGACAGCAGGATGCATTACTACCTGAACCACATACATCTGATGGACCACAGGATGCATTAGTGCCTGAATCACATACACCTGAGGGGACAGAAGGATGCTGTCATACCTGAATCACATATGTCTGAGGGGACAGCAGGATGCATTACTGCCTGAATCACATACATCTGAGGAGACAGCAGGACACAGAGGTACCTGAACCACATACCATTGAGGGACAGCAGGATGCATTACTGCCTGAATCACATACATCTGATGGGACAGGAGGATGTATTTGTACTTGAACTACATATGTCTGAGGGGACAGCAGGATGCATTATTACATGAACCACATACGTCTGAGAGACAGGTAGGATGCATAAGTGCCTGAAACACATACTTGTCAGAGACAGCAAGATGCATTATTACGTGTTTCAGATATGTCTGAAGGACAGCAGGACACATTAGTACCTGAACCACATACATCTGAGAGACAGCAAGATTCATTAGTTCCTGAATCACATATGTCTGAGGGGACAGCAGGATGTATTAGTACCTGAACTACATATGTCTCAGGGACAGCAGGATGCGTTAGTACCTGAACCACATCTTTCTGAGCAGACATCAGGATGCAATAGTACCTGAATCAAATATGTCTGAGGGCCAGCAAGATGCATTAGTACCTGAGCTGCATACATCTGACAGACACCAGGATGCATTAGTACCTTAACCACATATGTCTGAGGGGACAGCAGGATGCATTAGTGCCTGAACAACATACGTCTGAGGGACAGCAGGATGCATTAGTTCCTGAACCATATACACTTGAGGGACAAAAGGTTGCATTAGTACCTGAACTACATATGTCTGACAAACACCAGGATGCATTAGTACCTGAACCGCATACGTCTGAGGGAACATAAGGAAGAAATACTGCCTGAAACATATACGTCTGAGGGACAGCAGGATGAATTAGTACCTGAACCACATACATGTGAGGGACAGCTAGCTGCATTAGTACCTGAATCACATATGTCTGATGGACAGCAGGAAGCATTAGTACCTGAACCACATATGTCTGAGGGACAGTAGGATGCATTAGTACTTTATACACATACATCTGAGGGACAGCAAGATGCATTGGTACTTCAACTACATATGTCTGAGTGACAGCAGGATGCATTAGTACCTGAACCACATACATCTAAGGGACAGCAGGATGCATTAGTACCTGAACCACATACGTCTAAGGGACAGCAGGATGCTTTAGTACCTGAACCACATACGTCTGATGGGACAGCAGGATGCATTACTGCTTGAATCACATACATCTAAGGGACAGCAGGATGCATTAGTACCTGAACCACATACGTCTGAGGGACAGCAAGATGCATTACTACTTTATACACATACATCTGATGGACAACAAGATGCATTGGTACTTCAACCACATATGTCTGAGTGACAGCAGGATGCATTAGTACCTGAACCACATACGTCTGAGGGACAGCAGGACACATTAGTACCTGAACCACATACGTCTGAGGGACAGCAGGATGCATTAGTACCTGAACCACATACGTCTAAGGGACAGCAAGATGCATTAGTACCTGAACCACATACGTCTGAGGGGACAGCAGGATGCATTACTGCCTGAATCACATACGTCTAAGGGACAGCAGGACACATTAGTACCTGAACCACATATGTCTGTGGGACAGTTTGATGCATTAGTTTCAGAATCACAAACGTCTGAGGGACAGGAGGACGTACTAATACTTGAACCACATACGTCTGAGAGACAGCAAGATGCATTAGTACCTGAACCACACACATCTGCGAGACAGTGGGTCACATTAGTACCTGAACCACATACATCTGATGTACTGCAGGATGCATTAGTACCTGAACCACATACATTTGAGGGGTAGTAGGCATCATTAGAAGACAGCAGGACACATTAGTATCTGACCCAAATACATCTTAGGGACAGCAGGATGCACTAGTACCTGAACCATGTACGTCTGAGTGACAGCAGGATGCATTAGTACCTGAACCACATATGTCTAAGGGACAGCAGGATGCATTAGTGCCTGAACAACATAAGTCTGAGGCGACATCATGATACACTAGTACCTGAACCACATACAACTAAAGACAGCAGGATGCAGTAGTGCCTGAATCACATACATCTGATGGGACAGTAGGATGTATTAGTGTCTGAACTACATACGCCTGACAGACACCAGGTTGCATTAGTACTGAACCACATACATCTGAGGGGACAGCAGGATTCATTAGTGTCTGAAGCACATACGTGTGAGGGACAGCAGAACACATTAGTACCTTAATCACATACATCTGAGGGTATATCAGGAAACATTAGTGCCTGAACAACATATATCTGAGGGACACCAGGATGCATTAGTACCTGAACCACATATGTCTTAGGGACAGCAGGATGTACTACTACCTGAATCACAACCATCTGAGTGACAGCAGGATACATTAGTACCAGAACCACATACGTCTGAGGGACTGCAGGACACATTGGTACCTGATCCACATACGTCTGGAGTGACAGCAGGATGCATTAGTGCCTGAACCACATATGTCTACAGCACAGCTGGATGTATTAATGCCTGAACCACGTATGTCTGATGGGACAGCAGGATGTATAAATGCCTGAAGCATATACATCTGAGGGACAGCAGGATGCACTAGAGGACAGCAGGATGCATTAGTATCTGAAACACATACATTTAAGGGACAACATGATGCATTAGTGCCTGAATCACATACGTCAGAGAAGACAGAAGGACACATTGGTACCTGATCCACATACAAATGAGGGACAGCAGGATGTATTAGTGCCTGAATCACATACATATGATGGGACAGCAAGATGTATTAGTATCTGAACTACATAAGTATGAGGGGACAGCAGGATGCATTAGTACCTGAACCACATATGTCTGAGGGACAGCAGGATGCATTAGTGCCTGACCACATATGTCTGAGGGACAGCAGAATGCATTAGTGCCTGAACCACATACGTCTGAGGGACAGCAGGATGTATTATTACCTGAATCACATATGTCTGAGGGGACAGCAGGATGCATTAGTACATGAATTACATATGTTTGTGGGGACAGCAGGATGCATTCATGCCTGAATCACATACATCTGAGGAGACAGCGGGACACATTGGTAACTGAACCACATACAATTGAGGGACAGCAGGATACATTAATGCCTGAATCACATATGTCTGATGGGACAGCAGGATGTATTAGTGCCTGAACTACCTATGTCTGAGGGGACAGCAGAATGCATTATTACCTGAACCAGATACTTCTGAGGGACAGCAGGATGCATTAGTTGCTGAATCACATATGTCTGAGGGGATAGCAGGATGCATTAGTACCGGAATTACATATGCCTGAGGGAACAGCAGGATGCATTACTGCCTGAACCACATACATCTGAGGAGACAGCAGAACACAGTGGTACCTGAACCACATACAATTGAGGGACAGCAGGATGTATTAGTGCCTCAACTACATACATCTGAGGGGACAACAGGATGCGTTAGTACCTGAACCACATACATCTGAGGGACAATTAGGATTCATTAGTGCCTGAACCACATACGTCTCAGTGACAGCAGGATGCATTATTACCTGAATCACATACATCTGAAGGAACAGCAGGCTGTATTAGTACCTGAATCAAATATGTCTGAGGGACAGCAGGATGCATTAATACCTGAATCACATACGTTTGAGGGACAGCAGGGTGCAATAGTACCTGAATCAAATATGTCTGACGGTCAGCAAAATGCATTAGTACCTGAATGACATACATCTGTCAGACACCAGGATGCATTAGTACCTGAATGACATACGTCTGACAGACACCAGGATGCATTACTACCTGAACCACATACGTCTGAGAGGGCATCAGGAAGCATTACTTCCTGAACCACATACGTCTAAGGGACAGCAGGTTGCATTAGTACCTGAACCACATACGTGTGATTGACAGCTGGCTGCATTAGTACCTGAATCCCATATGTCTGAGGGACAGCAGGATGCATTAGTACTTAAACCACATATGTCTGAGGGACAGCAGGATGCATTAGTACCTGAAACACATACGTCTGAAGGAGTGCAGGATGTATTAGTACCTGAACCAAATATGTCTGAGGGACAGCAGGATGCATTAGTACCTGAACCACATATGTCTAAGGGACAGCAGGATGCATTAGTACCTGAACCACATACATCTGAGGGACAGTAGGATGCATTACTGCCTAAACCACATAGGTCTGAGGGACAGTAGGATGCATAAGTACCTGAGCCACATATGTCTGAGGGACTGCAGGATGCATTAGTACCTGAACCACATACATAAGAAGGACAGCAGGGTGCATTAGTGCCTGAACCACAGATGTCTGTGGGACAGCAGGATGCATTAGTACCTGAACCACATATGTCTGAGGGACAGCAGGATGCATTAGTACCTGAACCACATACATCTGAGGGACAGCAGGATGCATTAGTGCCTGAATCACAGACATCTGAGGAGACAGCAGGTTGCATTAGTACCTGAATCACATACGTCTGAGGGGACAAGAGGATGCCTTACTGCCTGAACCACATACATCTGAGGAGACAGCAGGACACAGTGGTACCTGAACCACATACAATTGAGGGACAGCAGGATGCATTAGTACCTGAACCACATACGTCTGAGGGAAAGGTAGGATGCAGTAGTGCCTGAACCACATACGTCTCAGAGACAGCAAGATGCATTATTACCTGTATCTGATATGTCTGAAGGATAGCAGGATGCATTAGTACCTGAACCATATACATCTGAGAGACAGCAGCATTAGTGCCTTAATCACATACATCTGATGGGACAGCAGGATGTATTAGTGCCTGTAATACATACGTCTGAGGGGACAGTAGGATGCATTAGTACCTGAACCACATGTATCTGAGGGGACAGCAGGATGCATTAGTACCTGACCACATATGTCTCAGGGACAGCAGGATGCATTAGTGCCTGAACCACATACGTCTGAGGGACAGCAGGATGCATTAGTGCTTGAATCACATATGTCTGAGGGGACAGCAGGATGCATTAGTACCTGAATCACATACATCTGAGGGGACAACAGGATGCATTAGTTCCTGAACCACATACATCTGAGGGACAACAAGATGCATTAGTACCTGAACTACATACGTATGACAAACACCACTATGCATTAGTACCTGAACCACATGCATCTGAGCAAACATCAGGAAGCATTAGTGCCTGAACCACAAACATCTGAGGGACAGCAGGATGAATTAGTACCTGAACCACATACATCTGAGGTACAGCAGGATGCATTAATACCTAAAACACATACATCTGAGGGACGTATGTGGTTCAGGTACTAATGTGTCCTGCTGTCCCTCAGATGGTTGTGGATCAGGTACTAATGCATCCTGCTGTCCCTCAGACGTATGTGGTTCAGGTACTAATACATCCTGGTGTCCCTCAGATATATGTTGTTCAGGCTCTAATGCTTCCTGACATCCCCTCAGATGTATGTGGTTCAGGTACTAATGCATCCTGCTGTCCCTCAGACGTATGTGGTTTAGGTACTAATGCATTTTGCTGTCCCCCAGACATATGTGGTTCAGATACTACTGCATCCTGGTGTCCCTCAGATATATGTTGTTCAGGCAGTAATGCTTCCTGATATCCCCTTAGATGTATGTGATTCAGGTACTAATGTGTCCTGCTGTCCCACACATGTATGTGGTTCAGGCACTAATGCATCCTGCTGTCCCTCAATTGTATGTGGTTCAGGTAATAAAGCATCCTGATGTCTCCTCAGACATATGTGGTTCAGGCACTAATGCATCCTGCTGCCCCCTCAGACATATGTGATTCAGACAATAAAGCATCCTGCTGCCCCTCACACGTATGTGATTCATAGGTTCATAGTTTCATAGGTAGGTACTAGGCTATCGGCCCTGGGGCCTATACAAGCTCAGCCAAAAAGGTACCCTGGCTTTTGCCACCCAAGAAAATTATTTTCCTGTGCCACTGTCGAGCAGAGCCACAGAGGTGATCCCCGGGGTGAATTTCCTATTTCCCATCCAATCATCAAAATTTTTCTTGAAGAGTGCTAATTCAGGCACTAATGCATCCTGCTGTCCCTTAGACGTGTGTGGTAAGGTACTAATGCATCCTGCTGTCACTCAGACCTATGTGGTTCAGGTACTGATGCATCCGGCTGTCACTCAGACATATGTGGTTCAGGTACTAGTGCATCCTGCTGTCCTGCAGATGTATGTGGGTTAGGTACTAATGTGTCCTGCTGTCTTCTAATGATGCCTACTACCCCTCAGATGTATGTGGTTCAGCTACTAATGTGCCCTGCTGTCACTCAGATGTATGTGATTCAGGTACTAATACAACTGCTGTCCCTCAGATGTATGTGATTCAGGCACTAATGCATCCTGCTGTCCCTCAGACTTATGTGGCTCAGGTGCTAATGCATCCTGCTGTCCCTCAGACATATGTTGTTCAGGCACTGATACATCTTGCTGTCCCCTCAGACATATGTGGTTCAGGTACTAATGCATCCGGGTGTCTGTCAGATGTATGCGATTCAGGTACTAATGCATCATGCTGTCCCCTCAGACGTATGTAGTTCAGGCACTAATACATCCTGCTGTTTCATCAGACGTATGTGATTCAGGCACTAATGCATCTTGCTGCCCCTCAATTGTATGTGGTTCGGGTACCACTGTGTCCAGCTGTCTCCTCAGATGTATGTGGTTCAGGTACTAATGAATCCTGCTGTCCCTCAGATGTATGTGGTTCAGGTACTAATGCATCCTGCTGTCCCCTCAGACATATTTAGTTCAGGCACTAATACATCCTGCTATCCCATCATATGTATGTGATTCAGGTACTAATGCATCCTGCTTTCCTTCAATTGTATGTGGTTCAGGTACCAATGTATCCTGCTGTCCCCTCAGACATATGTGATACAGGTACTAATGCATCCTGCTGTCCCCTCAGACATATGTGATTCAGGCAATGTTTCCTGTTGTCCCCTCAGACATATGCGGTTCAGGCACTAATGCATCCTGCTGTCCCTTTGACGTATGTGATTCAGGCACTAATGCATCCTGTTGTCCCTCACATTTATGTAATTCAGGCACTAATGCATCCTGCTGTCCCTTAGATGTATGTGGTGCAGGTACTAATGCGTCCTGCTGTCCCTCAGATGTATGTGGGTCAGTTACTAACATGTCCTGCTGTCTTCTAATGATGCCTACAACCCCTCATATGTATGTGGTTCAGGTACTAATGTGTCCTGCTGTCCCTCAGATGTCTGTGGTTCAGGTACAAATGCATCCTGCAGTACCTCAGATGTATGTGGTTCAAGTACTAATGCATCCTGCTGTCCCCTCAGACGTATGTGGAACTGGTACTAATGCGTCCTCCTGTCCCTCAGACGTATGTGATTCAGGTACTAATGCATCAAAACTTTACTAAAAGCGCAACTAAAACATGCTGGCTATGCCCTTGCAACTCCCACTCTAATATCATCCACCCCATCCAACCACTACCTTTCTTTCCACTCCACTAACTACCTTGATTATAGCAAGCTCAGATGCTCATAAGCCAGTACTTATTATACAGCACGAACTTCTTCTTCTTGTAACATTTGTTAATGTCTGGTATGCACTTCACAGATAAAGATTCTAGTTGTCTACTGATGTACTATGTTATTCATCTGTAAATATGTTGTAAGTAATTGCGATGTAAATTGTTATTCACTATGTAATCTAATGTATATACTGTCTGTTTATTTTAACTGTGGAGCTTTTCTCCCGGGCCTCCGCTGAAAATGGACCTACGTCCAGTCAGACACTCCCGGTCAACAAATTTAAATAAATAAATAAAATAAATAAATAAATAAATCAAGCTGTCCCACAGACATATGTGGTTCAGGTACTAATACATCCTGCTGTCCCTCAGACATATGTGATTCAGGTACTAATACAACCGCTGTCCCTCAGATGTATGTGATTAAGGCACTAATGCATCCTGATGTCCGTCAGACTTATGTGGTTCAGGTACTAATGCAGCCTGCTGTCCCTCAGACGTATGTGGCTCAAGTACTAATGCATCCTGCTGTCCCTCAGACATATGTGGTTCAGGCACTAATACATCTTGCTGTCCCCTCAGACATATGTGTTTCAGGTACTAATGCATCCGGGTGTTTGTCAGACATATGTGGTTCAGGTACTAATACATCTTGCTGTCCTCTCAGATGTATGTGATTCAGGTACTAATGCATCTTGCTGTCCCTCAGACGTATGTGGTTCAGGTACTAATGTGTCCTGCTGTCCCTCAGACGTATGTGGTTCAGGAACTAATACATCCTGCTGCCCCTCTGATGTATGTGATTGAGGTACTAATGCATCCTGCTGTCCC
The DNA here is from genome assembly GCF_019279795.1 of Protopterus annectens. Lineage (NCBI taxonomy): Eukaryota > Metazoa > Chordata > Ceratodontiformes > Protopteridae > Protopterus > Protopterus annectens. The sequence continues at coordinate 463,081,953 of NC_056740.1, read as the reverse complement.
TCAGACATATGTGGTTCAGGTACTAATGTGTCCTGCTGTCCCTCAGACGTATGTGATTCAGGTACTAGTGCATCTTGCTGATCGTCAGACATATTTGATTCAGGTATTAATGCAACCTGCTGTCCCTCAAATGTATGTGGTTCAGGAATTAATGCATCCTGCTGTCCCTCAGACATATTTAATTCAGGTACTAATACATCCTGCTGTCCTCTCAGATGTATGTGATTCAGGTACTAATGCATCCTGCTGTCCTCTCAGATGTATGTGATTCAGGTACTAATGCGTCCTACTGTCCCTCAGACATATGTGATTCAGGTAGTAATACATCCAGCTGTCCCTCAGATGTATGTGGCTCAGGTACTAATGCGTCCTACTGTCTCTCAGACATATGCCATTCAGGTACTAATACATCCTGCTGTCCCACAGACGTAGGTGGTTCAGGCACTAATGCATCCTGCTGTCCCTCAGATGTATGTGGTTCAGGCACTAATGCATCTTGCTGTCCCCTCAGACGTATTTCAGGCACTAATACATCATACAACTAGACTGGCTAGAATTTCACAATCAGCTTCAATTTCTACAGCTTCCCATTGTCCACAAGGTCCTGTATAAGTCCACCAACACCCCTATACTCTCTACCATCATTACACCTTATAGGTTCATAGGTTCATAGGTTCGTACTAGGCTATCTGCCCTAGGGCATTTATAAGCCTAGCCATAGTGTGTGTGGCTTTTACCACCCCTTAGGATGAGAATACTACGCCCTTTTAGGGTTTAGTTTACTGTGCCTCTGTCTAGTAGTGACACAGAGATGACCCCCGGGGTAAACCTACGATCTCCCATCCACTCGTCAAGATTTCTCTTAAATAGAGTTAGTGAGGGGCTCTGCCTAACATGGATTGGGATTCTGTTCCAGAGTGTAGGGAGCCTCTGGGTTATGAATCTGTCCCTCCAGCACGTCCTATTTATTTCTGTGTTGAGGTTTAAGTCTCTTGCTCTCGTGGCTCTGATGGATTTGGATTTTCTGAGGTGGAGCATGTCCATTATTTCGGATTGGACATGGCCTTGCGTCAGGCACAGATCACCTCTGAGTAGGCGGTATGACTGAATAGAGCTGGAGTTTTTCAGTCGGGCAGCATATGACATATGTTTAAGACCCTTTATCCTCTTGGTGATGAACTTTTGGGGTCTTTCCAACTGCTGCAGGTGTCGGGTAAGATACATCCCAAATGGGGCATTGTACTTAATCACTGGCCTGATAAGAGAAGAGTACAGGGGCACAATGACCTCTCTTGATCTAGATGTGAAACCCTTCATGATAAGGTGGGCAATATAGAAGGTCTTCCTAACCACTTTGGCAATGTGAGTGTCAAATGAGAGGTTACTGTCAACCTGGGTCCCTAGGTCCCTGATTACCTCTTCCGTACTTAATGGATTACCACCTATGTGGTAATTTGTGGGTACCTTGTTTTTCCCAAAGGGTATGACTATACATTTTGGCGTTCAGCTTAAGGCCATGGCTCTGGCACCAATTATCCATTTCTATGAGGCCTCTCTGAAGGATGTTTGTGTCCGCTGGAGTATCTATTATGGAGCCCAGTTTGCAGTCATCTGCAAACTTTGTCAGCCACAATCCTCCTATGTTTGCCTGTACCTCGGAAAAATAAATGCCGAACAAGAGGGGTCCCAGGACTGTGCCCTGTGGGACACCGCTTGTGACTGGCTTAGAGTCTGACATAGCTCCAGCAAGTCTGACCCTGTGGGTTCTGTCCTTGAGCCAGTTTGCAACCCATCTTGTGACATATGGGTTTACATTTAAGCTGGTGAGTTTGTCTATGATGCCCGAGTGGGGTATTGTGTCAAAGGCTTTTGCAAGGTCAAGGTAGGCTGTGTGAACTGCCTTACCCTCATCAATGGCCTTAGTGACTGTTTCAAAAAAGTCGACCAAGTTCAAAAGGCAGGATCTGCCCTTGACAAAGCGAAATTGGGTAGGATCCAATGTCTGTAGATCCCCAATGTCTTTGTTTATGAGTTCCATAATGATCCTCTCCATAGCTTTGCAGACCAGGCTCATCAAGCTTACGGGGCGGTAATTTCCAGGGTCCGTAGAAGCACCGCCTTTGTGAAGTGGGACCACTATTGCTGTACGCCACTCTTTGGGTACGTATCCTGTAGTAAGGCTAAGATTAAACAGCAGCCTTATGTGTGGGTTTAGTTCCTCTTGGAGTTCATGTAGCACACAGCCCGGGACACCGTCCGGTCCCATTGATGCTGTGATTTTAGCTTTAGAGAGGGCAGCTCTCACCTGGGCATCTGAGATGTTAGGGAGGCTACACTCTGCTGGGATAGTTATTTCTCCTTTTGAGGGGGAGGGGGAGGAGAAATTTGCACTGAACCTGTCTGCCAGAATGTTGGCAATGTCAGTGGGTTCAGTGTATTTTGTGTCATTTTGGACTAACTCTGAGCATATCTGGGAGTTTCCTCCCAGGTTCTAACATAGCTAAAGAAGGCCTTGTGATTGTCTTTTGTGTCTTTTGTGATTTTTCTCTCAAAGATGGCCTTGGATAATTTTATGAGTGATCGTAGTTTTTTGCTAGTACTGATCAGAGATGCCTTCCTTTTTAGGGATTTTGCTCTGTCATGTAGTAGCTTCCTCCTCCTGTTGTAAAGTTTGTTTATGGCTGGGGTCCACCAGACCTGGCGCCTGCCTTTGGGGGAATGGGTCTTGGTTTTATTTGGGATTGCATGATCCATGCATTCTTGAAGGTGCCCGTAGAAGGCATTTGCAAAGGATTCAGCAGTGTGGGTTGTGGTTTCCACTGGCCCAGCGGCCTTGAAGGATACCACTTCAGTCTTAAGAAGTGTGAAGTTGGCTTTTGAGAAGTTCTTCACTGTGGTCTTTTGTGCAGGGGGTGGGGGCGGGATGTGGATTTCCAGTGAGATTAATTTATGGTCTGATCTTACCAAAGAGGGATATACTTCCAGTGTGGAGCATTTTGTCCCCATGTTTGTGATGATCAGGTCTAGTATATTGTCTCCTCTTGTGGGAATGGTGACTAGTTGTTCCATTGCATTTAAGTTTATGAATTCTAGGAACCTTTGGGCTAGGATGTTGGGGCTTGAGTAATGTTCCCAGTCTGTTTGGGTAGTTGAAGTCTCCCAATATGATAGTATTTGGAGAGACATTCATACTCTCCAGTGTCTTCAGGAAGGCTGTGTGGGGTTCCTGAGTTTGAGAGGGTGGTCTGTAGCATGCTACAAACTGTAAGGCAGTTTTGCCTATGGTTAGTTGCACCTGGATGGTCTCCGATGCTTCGTGCGTTGCCACTAACCTGGAGGTGTGGGCATCTTTGATGAATATGGATACTTCCCCTCCTTTTGTGGTTCGGTCCAAGTTTTGGGGCCGGAAAGCATGATATGAGGTAAAACCTGATAGTGCTGGGGTGCTCTCAGGAGCCTTGAACCAGGTTTCAGTCACTGCACAGACATCGATGTTCTCCATACTGAGGAGGGCCGCGTGCATCTTGAGGTTTAGACTTCTGGCATTGAGCAGCATTACCCTTAGTTTTTGTCCACTTGTGTTTTCTAGGGAGGTAGGTTTGTCATTTGAGCCTTGCCTAAAAAAGGCACTATGGGGGTGGCAAGAGCCTTGGCCAATATCCGGAAGCCCAGGGTGACAGGTGCAAGCCATCCCTTGGCAGCGTGGCTTGTCAAGCATGTCATCCCAAGCAGACAGACATTGGATCCTTAGAATGACACCAGTAATTAAGCCAATTGTTAAAACTGATCATTTTGTCTTTGTACTGTGGCATCATTCTTGGTGAGGGTAAGATGCTGCTCAGGGTCAGGGTCATACCGGCCTGGGCTACATAATCAGAGAGCTCCTCTATGTCTCTTTTCATGTAGTCCAGGAGGTATCGTCTCAGGTCGTTCACACCGGCATGTACAATGACTGAGTCATATTTGTACTTGCTGTGGAGTGACCTGAGTGCTTGTGTTATGTGGCGGATTCTAGCTCCCGACAGGCAGCTTACTGTGACCTTTTCCTTGTTCAGTCTGGTGAGCGGGGCGCCAGTGTGTCTGACTATGGAGTCACCTATTACAAGTGTGTCTGGCATGTTGTTTGGCCTTAAGGGCTGTGACTGTTTAGCACACTGACTTTGTGAACTATGTGTTGCATGTGCTATGTCTTGAGGTGGCGGTTGCTTGGGTGTCTGCTTTGGA
>NC_056740.1:463059165-463077229 GCF_019279795.1 Protopterus annectens | reverse complement strand
AGTACTATACAGTCTGTGGTATGATGTGGTGATATAGTACTATACAGTCTGGGTTACGGTTTGGTGATATAGTAACTATACAGTCTGCGTAACTGTTTGGTGATATAGTAACTATACATTCTGGGTTACGGTTTGGTGACATAGTAAATATACATTCCGCGTTACGGTTTAGTGCTATAGTAACTATACAGTCTGGGATATAATGTGGTGATATAGTAACTATACAGTCTGGGTTATGGTTTAGTGAAATAGTAACTATACAGTGTGGGTTATAATGGGGTGATATAGTAACTATACAGTCTGGGGTATGATGTGGTGATATAGTAGCTATACAGTCTGGGTTATGATGTGGTGATATAGCAACTATACAGTCTGGAGTATGATGTGGTGATATAGTAACTATACAGTCTGGGATATGATGTGGTGATATAGTAACTATACAGTCTGTGGTATGATGTGGTGATATAGTACTATACAGTCTGGGTTACGGTTTGGTGATATAGTAACTATACAGTCTGCGTAACTGTTTGGTGATATAGTAACTATACATTCTGGGTTACGGTTTGGTGACATAGTAAATATACATTCCGCGTTACGGTTTAGTGCTATAGTAACTATACAGTCTGGGATATAATGTGGTGATATAGTAACTATACAGTCTGGGTTATGGTTTAGTGAAATAGTAACTATACAGTCTGGGTTATAATGGGGTGATATAGTAACTATACAGTCTGGGGTATGATGTGGTGATATAGTAAGTAGACGCTCTGGGTTACGGTTTAGTACTATAGTAAGTAACAAAAAAGATCTCCGACAAAGACCAAGAAAGAGAAACCAAGAGCTTAAGGCAAACAAACACTTCCAAGACACCACAAATTGAAGAACCAATTGTACCAAACTAAAGTGGTGGAGATTTGGTAAAGATTTTGGCTTTCAAAAACCAGTGATCCCAAAAGATAGAAAGTGGAATCCAACAACATCGTTGTATGCAAAAATCTTCTTTAATACAGAACCAACAGAATACAAACAAGCGCTTTCACCCAGTGGTACTGGGCTTTCTCAAGTTAAAACTGTAATGTGCACACTCAATTTAAATACCTTGCAACAAATACTTGAAACTCATTAAACAATTAAATGCAGTTGTTAACTCAATGCAAATTCAACAATTGAATTTTCACAAACCAAGTGCATTTTAACAAACTGTTTTATAAATGTTATTGAAACCATTGCTAGGGTGCAACCTTACTTAATAAGAATGCACCTTTATATGTTCACCTTTGGTTTCCTCAAACAAGTAAATTAAGTGCAGTTGACTTTAAAATATGTTGAGAATAAATTTGAAACAGCAGTGAAAAAACAGCCAAAAACAATGCTAAAAACATACTTCAATCAAAGAATCAACCTACTGCACTATGCTGATAACCACTGTGAACAGTAATTGTCTACCCAGCCTAGTGCATGAGTAATACTCAGAAAATAAATAATAAATAATCTGCTGGCCAATGCATCAAAGCATGTAGGCCACTCTGATATATGTCTATTGCGCAGATGTTCTGAGCTGGTCCACTTATATACGTTGCAGTTTCTATTTAAAAATGTGTGCAGAGATTTGACTAAAAAATCTGTTTGTAACAAATGTGTGTATGAAAAATATAAAAAAATGAATAAATAATGGTGAATAAAACCTAAACCACCCTACATAAAAAACAGTATACAACTATAGCCAATCCAAAAAAATGTAATCTGACTTCATAGAATATTGCTGTTAATTTTCAAAATCGGCGCTAAATTTATACAGTCATTCAGGCCTGAATGTTTAGTAGCATCCAACTTGAGTTGCCAAATAAGTTCCCTCGTACTGAGTCTGGTCTCCCAGTCACCTCCCCTCGGATCTGGGTTCACCTTTTCAAGCACGTAGAATTTAAGTGACATCTGTGGGCAAGTGAGAGAGTGCTTATAAAAAGCATTAGTTTCTTTCCTTTTTTTGATCTCATACAAATGTTCATAAACTCTACGCTTAAGAACTCTCTCCGTCTTGCCCACATAGAAACTCTGACAACCTCCATGATGCCAGGTAAACCACCCCTGATGATGAACATGTGTAATGCCCATGTGTTCTAATAGCAAATCTTCTAGAAGGAATAAAAATGTGATCACTTTGCCAAATAAAGGAGCACTGATTGCATCTACCACAACTATAAGTGCCAACCCTTTTCATAAAAGCGCTACTACTAAAAGAATGTGTCCTATTACTATTTTGCTCAAAAATACCTTTTAAATTAATGTTCCTTTTTCTGGTAAAATTAATAGTTGTGGGCAAATATAAACAAATGTCCTCATGCATTGAGACTATCGGCCAAAATGCCTGTATTATACTTTCTATCTCTTTTGCATCACTAGCATAAGTGTAAACAAAATTTTTGTGTCCACTAAACTCCTGTTTATTGGAGGGTGAAGAAAGCGGTAAACCTGCTCCTAATAAAGGAGGATAGAGAGAATCTCTTTTCTCTAAAATGTCTGAAAGTGTGGCTTGAAAAAGCCACAAAGGATAACCCCTTTCCAAGAATAATGTTCTCAGAAAATCAGCCTCCATAAAAAATAACTCCAAAGTACTGCACATTCTGGATGCCCTAATAAGCTGACCTTTGATAATGCCCCTTTTGAGGTAAAAAGGGTGCCCACTATCAAAATGCAGAAAGGAGTTAGAGAACGTGCTCTTTCTGTAAATTTGTGTTTGGAAACTATTAGTTTCCAAATTCTTAGTAAGTAAAACGTCCAAATAATGAAGGGTAGCGTCACTAATTTCAAACGTAAAAGACAAAAAATGTGTTGTCTTATTAATATAATCAAAAAATTCTAAAAAAACTATCCTTTGAATCTTGCCATAGAATACAGATATCATCCAGGTATCTTTTATAAAATACTATGGCTTTACTCCACTTGGACGCGTGGACAAAATGCTTTTCCCATTTGTGCAAAACAATGTTAAGTCAGCACAGGGGGCACCCATAGCTACACCTTTTCTTTGGCGAAAAGATTCGCCATTAAAATAGATGACATTGTTCTGTAAAATGATGCCCATAAACTCAATTAACAAATTAATTAAGTTGTTATTCAAACCTGACTCTGAGGCCAAAATCTCACTGAACCAATCAATCCCTATATCGTGAGGGATACTAGGGAACAATTCTTTAATATCAATTGTGGCCAGAAGTAAATCAGTGCCAAAAAACGCCGGACTAATGCCTGCTAAAAATTCCCAAGAGTCCTTGCAGACAGAGTCCAGAGTAGAGACAAACTTCTTAAGATGAAAATCTACAAATTTGCTTAAGGGCTCGGTGATTCCCCCTGCTCCTGCAACAATAGGTCTAAAACTGAGCGGGTCAAGCCCCTTATGCACTTTTGGAATGCCAAAGAGAACGGGTGTTCTGGGTTTGGGTACTGCTAAAAAATTAAATAATTTCTCATCTATTACACCTTGCATAAGGTGATCCTCCAACAGGAATTTCAGTTTTGAAAGGGCCACATTGAGTTCATTTAATGAGATAGCTTCATAAATTTCCGTATCTTGTAAAAGATTAAGCATGTAATTCTCATAATCCGAATGAAACATCAATACCAGCCCCCCACCCTTATCCGGTTTCATTACCCTAATTCCTTCATTCCTCAACATGTGGACAATTTCTTGCGACTGTGAATTGAAATTGTCGTAACTCTGAATGCTATTAGCAAAAGCATTCTCTCTTAAAGCTTTCTCCACCATTTCTTCAAAAATCTTTAAAGTTGGATGAGTGGGGGGGTTAAATGTACTCCTTCTGGTGAGAACTGAATGCGTAGTAGGTTGCCCTTTAAAATATAATGCTAAGTTTAAATTTCTGACAAATAGTTTCAGTTCAATGAGTAGTTTCGGTAAATATGATGGCCTGGAGGGCACAAACTGAAGACCTTTTGTAAATAAATTAAAACATTCATCCGATACATGAACATCCGTGAAATTATAAATAGTGAAATTGTCTCTCTTTGTGACTTGAAATCCTTGGCCATGCATAACTATTTCATCCCCATACTCTGAAAATGCTGCTAAAACTGGAGTATTCACCTGGACCCCCTCCCCCAGTTTTGTTGCTGGAAGTGATTTTTTCTCCCCCCCGGTCTGCCCTGGGGAAATTGAAAAACCTGGGGTTGATTGCTACCCCCTTTTTGGGCCAAGCGTTCGCTCCTTCTAGGAGGTTCAGAGTTAGAAATGTTAACCTCATTATTATTGTCCAAGAAATTGTTAGCCCCTTCATTGGTTGTGACCGTGCATTTAAATCTGCCTGGTGCCGGGTAAGCTACCCCTTCCCTATATTCTAGAAGATCCCTTTCTAATTTATGAGCCTTTCTATCTAATACCTTCATACAATGTTGATCTAATTCAGAAAAAGTGTCATCATATTTCTTTTTAAAACTCAAAAATGTATCATGTTTAACAATACTGTCATTCAATGAAGTTAACTCATCTAAAATACAGTTGGATTTGTTCTGATAGTCATCAACCATTAACTGCAACATCTCCATGCCTGTTTTGTTGAAAAGTTCTACAAGCTGAAGGTATAGAGCAGAACCTAAGGGGGCACTGTTAGGAAACTTGTAACAGCGCAACCCCTTAGGTACACGTTGTACCCTGATACATTCTTTCAAATAATTAATTTCTAATTGCGCATTCCTATATGCATACAATTTGTTGGTAAAAATGTCCAAATCGTTGTCAAGTTGTTCAAAAACATTAGCCATAGTTCCTGGTTTAAATACTGGTTTATTTTCAGTCCAGGCTTTAAAATTGAAGTTAAAATTGTCTTCCTGTAACTCCACTGACAAATTAGAGTTACTTTGCACATCGCTGTTGTGGACCCATGGGTTCCGCTTGCCCAATGTGGGGGAATGACCAGAAATGACAGCGCCCTTTGGCTCCTTACGTGATGGTCCGTTTTGCTCATTAGTCACCTCCTGCTGCTGATTACATGGTAAAGGTATAGATTGATCATTGTTCATAGCAACTAAGGCTTTGTTGATCTGTGAAAGTAAAACTAGGACCTGATTGAACACCTTTCTGGTTACTGGAGCTTCATCAAGTTCCTCACATAGAGGCAATGGAGTGTCCAAAAAGTCTGGATGCGATGAGCCCTCAGCCATAAGCATCAGTAAGTAACAAAAAAGAACTCCGACAAAGACCAAGAAAGAGAAACTAAGAGCTTAAGGCAAACAAACACTTCCAGGACACCACAAATTGGAGAACCAATTGTACCAAACTAAAGTGGTGCAGATTTGGTAAAGATTTTGGCTTTCAAAAACCAGTGATCCCAAAAGATAGAAAGTGGAATCCAACAATGTCGTTGTATGCGAAAATCTTCTTTAATACAGAACCAACAGAATACAAACAAGCGCTTTCACCCAGTGGTACTGGGCTTTCTCAAGTTAAAACTGTAATGTGCACACTCAATTTAAATACCTTGCAACAAATACTTGAAACTCATTAAACAATTAAATGCAGTTGTTAACTCAATGCAAATTCAACAATTGAATTTTCACAAACCAAGTGCATTTTAACAAACTGTTTTATAAATGTTATTGAAACCATTGCTAGGGTGCAACCTTACTTAATAAGAATGCACCTTTATATGTTCACCTTTGGTTTCCTCAAACAAGTAAATTAAGTGCAGTTGACTTTTAAATATGTTGAGAATAAATTTGAAACATCAGTGAAAAAACAGCCAAAAACAATGCTAAAAACATACTTCAATCAAAGAGAATCAACCTACTGCACTATGCTGATAACCACTGTGAACAGTAATCGTCTACCCAGCCTAGTGCATGAGTAATACTCAGAAAATAAATAATAAATAATATGCTGGCCAATACATCAAAGCATGTAGGCCACTCTGATATATGTCTATTGCGCAGATGTTCTGAGCTGGTCCACTTATATACGTTGCAGTTTCTATTTAAAAATGTGTGCAGAGATTTGACTAAAAAATCTGTTTGTAACAAATGTGTGTATGAAAAATATAAAAAAATGAATAAATAATGGTGAATAAAACCTAAACCACCCTACATAAAAAATATATATATATAGTAACTATACAGTCTGGGTTATGATGTGGTGATATAGTAACTATACAGTCTGGGTTATGGTTTGGTGATATAGTAACTATACAGTCTGGACTATGACGTGGTGATTTAGTAATTATACAGTCTGGGTTACGGTTTGTTATATAGTAACTATACCGGATGGGATATGATGTAGTGATTTAATAACTATACAGTTTGGGTTACAGTTTGGTGATATAGTAACTATACAGTCCTGGTTATGATGTGGTGATATAGTAACTATACAGTCTGGGTTACGGTTGGTTATATAGTAACTATACAGTCTGGGTTATGATGTGGTGATATAGTAACTATACAGTCTGGGTTATGATGTGGTGATATAGTAACTATACAGTCTGGGTTATGGTTTGGTGATATAGTAACTATACAGTCTGGGTATGGTTTGGTGATATAGTAAATATACAGTCTGGGTTATGATGTGGTGATATAGTAACTATACAGTCTGGGTTATGGTTTGGTGATATAGTAACTATACAGTCTGGGGTATGATGTGGTGATATAGTAACTATACAGTCTGGGTTTTGATGTGGTGATATAGTAACTATACAGTCTGGGTTATGATGTGGTGATATAGTAACTATACAGTCTGGGGTATGATGTGGTGATATAGTAACTATACAGTCTGGGTTATGATGTGGTGATATAGTAACTATACAGTCTGGGTTATGGTTTGGTGATATAGTAACTATACAGTCTGCGTAACGGTTTGTTGATATAGTAACTATACAGTCTGGGTTATGGTTTGTGATATAGTAACTATACAGTCTGGGATATGAAGTGGTGATATAGTAACTATACAGCCTGGGTTATGGTTTGGTGATATAGTAGCTATACAGTCTGGGTTATGGTTTGGTGACATAGTAAATATACAGTCTGGGTTACAGTTTAGTGATATAGTAGCTATACAGTCTGGGATATAATGTGGTGATATTGTAACTATACAATCTTGGTTAAAGTTTAGTGGTATAGTAACTATACAGTCTGGGTTATAATGGGGTGATATAGTAACTATACTGTCTGGGGTATGATGTGGTGATATAGTAACTATACAGTCTGGGGAATGATGTGGTGATATAGTAACTATATAGTCTGGGGTATGATGTGGTGATATAGTAACTATACAGTCTTGGTTACTGTTTGGTGATATAGTAACTATACAGTCTGGGGTATGATGTGGTGATATAGTAACTATACAGTCTGGGGTATGATGTGGTGATATAGTAACTATACAGTCTGGGGTATGATGTGGTGATATAGTAACTATACAGTCTGGGTTACGGTTTGGTGATATAGTAACTATACAGTCTGGGTTATGGTTTGGTGATATAGTAACTATACAGTCTGGGTTACAGTTTGTGATATAGTAACTATACAGTCTGGGGTATGATGTGGTGATATAGTAACTATACAGTCTGGGTTATGGTTTGGTGATATAGTAACTATACAGTCTGGGTTATGATGTGGTGATATAGTAACTATACAGTCTGGGTTATGGTTTAGTGATATAGTAGCTATACAGTCTGCGATATAATGTGGTGATATTGTAACTATACAATCTGGGTTATGGTTTAGTGGTATAGTAACTATACAGTCTGGGTTATAATGGGGTGATATAGTAACTATACAGTCTGGGGTATGATGTGGTGATATAGTAACTATACAGTCTGGGTTATGGTTTGTGATATAGTAACTATACAGTCTGGGTTATGATGTGGTGATATAGTAACTATACAGTCTGGGTTATGGTTTGGTGATATAGTAACTATACAGTCTGGGTTATGATGTGGTGATATAGTAACTATATACTCTGGGTTATGGTTTGGTGATATAGTAACTATACAGTCTGGGTTATGATGTGGTGATATAGTAACTATACAGTCTGGGTTATGATGTGGTGATATAGTAACTATACAGTCTGGGGTATGATGTGGTGATATAGTAACTATACAGTCTGGGTTACGGTTTGGTGACATAGTAAATATACATTCCGGGTTACGGTTTAGTGCTATAGTAACTATACAGTCTGGGATATAATGTGGTGATATAGTAACTATACAGTCTGGGTTATGGTTTAGTGATATAGTAACTATACAGTCTGGGTTATAATGGGGTGATATAGTAACTATACAGTCTGGGGTATGATGTGGTGATATAGTAAGTAGACGCTCTGGGTTACGGTTTAGTACTATAGTAACTATACAGTCTGGGTTATAATGTGGTGATATAGTAACTATACAGTCTGGTTTACGGTTTAGTGCTATAGTAACTATACAGTCTGGGCTATAATGTGGTGATATAGTAACTATACAGTCTGGGGTATGATGTGGTGATATAGTAACTATACAGTCTGGGTTACAGTTTAGTGCTATAGTAACTATACAATCTGGGTTATAATGTGGTGATATAGTAACTATACAGTCTGGGGTATGATGTGGTGATATAGTAACTATAGTCTGGGGTATGATGTGGTGATATAGTAACTATACAGACTGGGGTATGATGTGGTGATATAGTAACTATACAGTCAGGGTTATGGTTTGTGATATAGTAACTATACAGTCTGGGTTACGGTTTGGTGATATAGTAACTATACAGTCTGGGTTATGATGTGGTGATATAGTAACTATACAGTCTGGGTTATGGTTTGGTGATATAGTAACTATACAGTCTGGGTTATGATGTGGTGATATAGTAACTATACAGTCTGGGTTATGATGTGGTGATATAGTAACTATACAGTCTGGGTTACGGTTTGGTGATATAGTAACTATACAGTCTGGGTTATGATGTGGTGATATAGTAACTATACAGTCTGGGGTATGATGTGGTGATATAGTAACTATACAGTCTGGGTTACGGTTTGTGATATAGTAACTATACAGTCTGGGTTATGATGTAGTGATATAGTAACTATACAGTCTGGGTTATGGTTTGGTGATATAGTAACTATACAGTCTGGGTTATGATGTGGTGATATAGTAACTATACAGTCTGGGTTATGGTTTGGTGATATAGTAACTATACAGTCTGGGCTATGATGTGGTGATTTAGTAATTATACAGTCTGGGTTACGGTTTGTTATATAGTAACTATACAGGCTGGGATATGATGTGGTGATTTAGTAACTATACAGTCTGGGTTACAGTTTGGTGATATAGTAACTATACAGTCTGGGTTACGGTTTGTGATATAGTAACTATACAGTCAGGGTTATGGTTTAGTGATATAGTAACTATACAGTCTGGGTTATGGTTTAGTGCTATAGTAACTATACAGTCTGGGTTATGGTTTGGTGATATAGTAACTATACAGTCTGGGCTATGGTTTGGTGATATAGTAACTATACAGTCTGGGTTATGGTTTGGTGATATAGTAACTATACAGTCTTGGTTACTGTTTGGTGATATAGTAACTATACAGTCTGGGGTATGATGTGGTGATATAGTAACTATACAGTCTGGGGTATGATGTGGTGATATAGTAACTATACAGTCTGGGTTACGGTTTGGTGATATAGTAACTATACAGTCTGGGTTATGATTTGGTGATATAGTATCTATACAGTCTGGGTTATGGTTTGGTGATATAGTAACTATACAGTCTGGGTTATGATGTGGTGATATAGTAACTATACAGTCTGGGTTACAGTTTGGTGATATAGTAACTATACAGTCTGGGTTACGGTTTGTGATATAGTAACTATACAGTCTGGGTTATGGTTTGGTGATATAGCAACTATACAGTCTGGGTTACGGTTTGGTGATATAGTAACTATACAGTCTGGGTTATGGTTTGGTGATATAGTAACTATACAGTCTGGGTTATGATGTGGTGATATAGTAACTATACAGTCTGGGTTATGATGTGGTGATATAGTAACTATACAGTCTGGGTTACAGTTTAGTGATATAGTAACTATACAGTCTGGGTTATGATGTGGTGATATAGTAACTATACAGTCTGGGTTATGGTTTGGTGATATAGTAACTATACAGTCTGGGTTATGATGTGGTGATATAGTAACTATACAGTCTGGGTTATGATGTGGTGATATAGTAACTATACAGTCTGGGTTATGATGTGGTGATATAGTAACTATACAGTCTGGGGTATGATGTGGTGATATAGTAACTATACAGTCTGGGTTATGATGTGGTGATATAGTAACTATACAGTCTGGGGTATGATGTGGTGATATAGTAACTATACAGTCTGGGTTATGATGTGGTGATATAGTAACTATACAGTCTGGGTTATGATGTGGTGATATAGTAACTATACAGTCTGGGTTATAGTTTGATGATATAGTAACTATACAGTCTGGGGTATGATGTGGTGATATAGTAACTATACAGTCTGGGTTACAGTTTGGTGATATAATAACTATACAGTCTTGGTTATGATGTGGTGATATAGTAACTATACAGTCTGGGTTATGATGTGGTGATATAGTAACTATACAGTCTGGGTTATGATGTGGTGATATAGTAACTATACAGTCTGGGGTATGATGTGGTGACATAGTAACTATACAGTTTGGGTTATGATGTGGCGATGTAGTAACTATACAGTCTGGGGTATGATGTGGTGATATAGTAACTATACAGTCTGGGTTACGATTTGGTGATATAGTAACTATACAGTCTGCATAACGGTTTAGTGATATAGTAACTATACAGTCTGGGTTACGGTTTGTGATATAGTAACTATACAGTCTGGGTTATAATGGGGTGATATAGTAACTATACAGTCTGGGGTATGATGTGGTGATATAGTAAGTATACAGTCTGGGTTACTGTTTAGTGCTATAGAAACTATACAGTCTGGGTTATAATGTGGTGATATAGTAACTTAACAGTCTGGGGTATGATGTGGTGATATAGTAACTATACAGTCTGGGGTATGATGTGGTGATATAGTAACTATAAAGTCTGGGTTATGGTTTGTGATATAGTAACTATACAACCTGGGTTACGGTTTGCTGATATAGTAACTATACAGTCTGGGGTATGATGTGGTGATATAGTAACTATACAGTCTGGGTTATGATATGGTGATATAGTAACTATACAGTCTGGGTTACGGTTTGGTGATATAGTAACTATACAGTCTGGGTTATGATGTGGTGATATAGTAACTTATACAGTCTGGGTTGTGGGTTGGTGATACAGTAACTATACAGTCTGGGTTATGGTTTGGTGATATAGTAACTAATCAGTCTGGGTTACGGTTTGATGATATAGTAACTATACAGTCTGGGTTATGGTTTGGTGATATAGTAACTATACAGTCTGGGCTATGATGTGGTGATTTAGTAATTATACAGTCTGGGTTATGGTTTGTAATATAGTAACTATACAGGCTGGGATATGATGTGGTGATTTAGTAACTATACAGTCTGGGTTACGGTTTGGTGATATAGTAACTATACAGTCTGGGTTATGGTTTGTGATATAGTAACTATACAGTCAGGGTTATGGTTTGGTGATATAGTAACTATACAGTCTGGGTTACGGTTTAGTGCTATAGTAACTAAACAGTCTGGGTTATGGTTTGGTGATATAGTAACTATACAGTCTGGGTTATGGTTTGGTGATATAGTAACTATACAGTCTGGGTTATGGTTTGGTGATATAGTAACTATACAGTCTGGGTTATGGTTTGGTGATATAGTAACTATACAGTCTGGGGTATGATGTGGTGATATAGTAACTATACAGTCTGGGTTATGATGTGGTGATATAGTAACTATACAGTCTGGGGTATGATGTGGTGATATAGTAACTATACAGTCTGGGTTATGATGTGGTGATATAGTAACTATACAGTCTGGGGTATGATGTGGTGATATAGTAACTATACAGTCTGGGGTATGATGTGGTGATATAGTAACTATACAGTCTGGGTTATGGTTTGGTGATATAGTAACTATACAGTCTGGGTTACGGTTTGGTGATATAGTAACTATACAGTCTGGGTTACGGTTTAGTGCTATAGTAACTATACAGTCTGGGATATAATGTGGTGATATAGTAACTATACAGTCTGGGTTATGGTTTAGTGCTATAGTAACTATACAGTCTGGGTTATAATGGGGTGATATAGTAACTATACAGTCTGGGTTATGATGTGGTGATATAGTAACTATACAGTCTGGGGTATGATGTGGTGATATAGTAACTATACAGTCTGGGGTATGATGTGGTGATATATTAACTATACAGTCTGGGTTATGATGTGGTGATATAGTAACTATACAGTTTGTGCTATGATGTGTTGATATAGTAACTATACAGTCTGGGGTATGATGTGGTGATATGCTAACTATACAGTCTGGGGTATGATGTGGTGATATAGTAACTTTGCAGTCTGGGGTATGATGTGGTGATATAGTAACTATACAGTCTGTGGTATGATGTGGCGATTTTATCAATTGAAAATATGTAGAAAACCTAAAAAAAACTTTGCACTGATAGCTGGTGTCTAACTGGTACTGAATGGCAGATATTTACATTTATTTGTCCCTTATAAATACTGTGCACATCTGAATATTTAATTATGCAAATACCTCAAAAGTGGAATTTGCAGCCAAATGAAGATCACCTGTGCTTGAACAACAATCACACTGATAGTTGATGTCTGTCAACTACAGTTACAGATATTAATACTTATTTACACAATAATAAGTAAATGTATATATTATCTAATTATTTAAGTATAAAATGAGTATTATGTCTGGCCGACATATTAATATCACCGTTGTGAAGAGAAGTGTGTGCTGAATAACTTTTGTATTTTAACATTTTTAGTAACTTGTGTCATTTTTCAGATATATACATTTGTTTACACTAGTTTGAAAAAGTGCATTTGCTGAATTTTAGCTCATGGAAGGCTGTCCAGGTAGGAGCTCTTCAGGTGTAAGAAGGTGTGAAATTCCACTTGGGCCAGGTGTGAAAGAGTTAATACTGAGTAGGGTCACATATGAATAAGGGGACACAGCCATCTGGTGAGGCTTTCAATAATAAAAGCAGAAGAAGACGGATGGATTTTAGAGACCGATTTAACTCAAACTATGGTAAATCAGACTGTCTAGAAAAACTTGTTGGCAGTGAGCACTTAATTGTTCTGATTCTGAATATTCATCACGTATACCTCTGATTACATTTTTAGTTCTTCTGCTTTCCTCCTCTCATCATCGACATGCAAGTCATCTTTTCTTTTTGTTTTACTTCCCACAGAGACTATCCACACATCAGCATGGTTCTTCTCTGACTATTTAGCATAACCTCCACACTTGTACTTTGATTTTCCCCAGCTACTTCTGCCCTAGGAATGGGAGAATCTCTCATGACACATTCCCTGGTGCCTGATTTCTCCTAGTTAGTTTGTGGACCCTTGGATCTTCCCTGAAAACAGACCACTGGCCTAACGGGATTAACCTGGACAACAAAGTGTACAAAATAAAAACAAACCAACACATAAATAAATACATAACACTCAAAACTTATCATTGCCAGCTGGTTTCTAAGTACCACCACATTTCAGATGTTTATTATTAATAAGCAATAAAATATGCACAGTTATCATGTTTACATAAACATCTTAATGTCCACTGTATAAAAAATGTATAAAAATATTCCACAGACTCAGTCAGCAAACAGGTCAGCAATGGCTTCTGAACCAATATAGGTAATCAGTACGTGACATGTAGTGACTTGTTTTCATTCAAAATTATGCATATATATACACCATGTTAATTTTTATGTTAATAACTTGAACCGGAAGGAGTACATGCAGTGGTGGTGCTGCGGTAGCGTTGTCGCCTCACAGTAAGACGTGTTCCTGTTCGATTCTCAGCTAGAGCGTCTTCTGTGGAGACATGCATGAATGGGCGTACCTTCGTTGAAGGTTGTGCGTTGGGGCCAGCAACTCAGCACGTAAAAATCCACTGCCAATCATTAGCAGACCAGAGTTCCGCTGTGGTGACCCCTAACCGGGAAAAGCCGAAAGACACAACAACAACTTCAACCTGAAGAAGTTTACATGCTTCATAAAATCAACCAAAGGGTACACAGTGCTGAAAAGTCTGCAACAATAGCTAATATCTGATTAGCACCACTTTGTAAATACTTTGGCTTTATTTTCACTTTGTTAACACATACAATTTGCATACATATGATATTTATGTTAATATTTTAGGCACTCTGTACTTGGAAACATTGTGCATTTCATAGACCCAATTAGCAAAAAAGTTTAGGGATGCCTTCAGACAAAAATTAGATGGTCAATAAGTGAGGTGTTATGATATATTTTTTATTCAAAATTATGAATATATGCAGTATTACACTTGTATTACTAACTTGTTCTACGAGGAGTTTATGTGGAACTTCATGGTATCAAATGAAAGCTTATGTAATGCCGGGAATCACCTGGTATCTAACAACCACCACTGTGTGGATACCTATTCTTGTTTAGGAATGCATATTTAAATATTTTATTTAAATTCTCAGGCAGTGTCACCATATTAGCTTTGGGCAACAGCATTTCTCAGGCAACTCATCACACAGGTCAGAAATGTCAGCTGACCCAAATGGAGTAGTCAGTAATAGAGAAAATGTGACTCTGTCAGTTATGAATATGTGACATGCTATTGTTACCGTTAATAACTTTAATCAGAGGATGTTTATAGGATACTTCATGGTATTAAATGAAAGGCGTTTACATACTTATGGAAGTTATCACTAATATCTGCTGTCAACCTAATACCATTCTGTAGACTCCGTCTGTTTAGCAATACAGTGTGCAGATATGTGAAAATATTATATCTCTGTAAATATGCCTGGCATTGTCTACGTGGAAGTACTAGACAACAATATTTCACATGCCCAGTCGGCATGCAATGTTAGTAATGGTTTCTGACCCAAACGGGGTTCTTAGTACCTCAGAAAATGTATGTTTATTTTTTTTTGTTTCGAAGTATTATGAATATATGTCAAATATTAATAATTATATTAATAACCTGAATCAAAATGTATTTATATGGTACTCCATGGTATCTAATGAAAGCATACACTATACTGTCAAACCTTTGCACTGATAGCTGAGTCTAAATACTGCTACTTTGCAAACATTTACATTGATTTGACAATTAAATATAGAAATATGCATAAAATCAGTATGTTTTCTTTTCTATTAATGCATGTGTGCCTGTATCTTAATTGATAACTTAATAAAGGCTTATAAAAAGAAAACAAACAAAATCCTAATTATACAAACACCTTGGAAAGGGCGTGACAACTGAAGCTCACATTTGCACAAAAGTCACATTGACTGTTGGGGTCTGTTTTCCCTGGTTAGAGATCTTAACAATTGTTGATATAATTACAACATCAACGTTTATGTATCACCTAATTACTTGTATAACATAACGTCACCACTATGTCTGGCTAACACATTAATACCACCAATGCAAAGAAGTCTCTGTGTTGAATAACATTAGTAACATTAGCATTTTAACTTTTACACTCTTCAAGATATCTACACTTGTATACAGGCATCTTGCAAAACTGCATTCTCAGTAAGTTAGCTTTAGGCAAAAACTGTCCAGCTAGGAATGCTGCAGGTGTCAGGAGCTGTGATGTTGCACTGCGGTATTAAAGACTTGCGTTTGCTAATCTCTCCTTGGGAGTAGGAGTGAGGTATGTGTTCGGGGCATATACTCTATGTGGTAGAATACCTGGTGGAAACTGACCATCACATGGGAGCTTCTGTGTACAGTGGGGGCAAGGGTAGAAGGGCAGGAACAATTGATCCCATCACACAGAGGAATGATTTTGGATCACAAAGGCCATAGCATGCCAGCCCCTTAGTTGCTGATGTGCATGCAAAGAGGAGGTGGGGGTCTTAAAAAGGAAAACCTCAATCCTTCTAATGGTTGATCATCACAACCAGGGAGTGAATGACCTGTAGTGGTCTCAATACAGGGAGAACAAAATGGTCAGCAGAGCAGCTTGTGTTAACTTCAATGGTCAGAGATGGAACAGGGCAAAAAAGCATATAAGTATCATATGTTTTGTATGTTTCTTTTCATAGAATCATAGGACATTACCAGTCTAGTTTTTAAGTCTAGCCATTCTTGTCCCAATTTTTCCATTTATCAATTGCCCACCAACTAAAACAGCTTTGGTATAGCCTGTGCCTTAGAGCATCTACTAGTTGTCCCTGTCCATAACAGACACAGGTGACAAGCCAGGGATAAATTTGTGATTTCCCATCCATTGGCTCAAACTCAGCTTGAATAGGCTTAGGGAAGAGCTCTGTTTCTCATGAATGGGGAGTCTGTTCCAGAGAAGGGGTGATTCACATACCTGGACACTCATGAATGGGGAGTCTGTTCCAGAGAAGGGGTGATTCACATACCTGGACACTCATGAATGGGGAGTCTGTTCCAGAGAAGGGGTGATTCACATACCTGGAGGTGATTCACATACCTGGACACTCATGAATGGGGAGTCCGTTCCAGAGAAGGGGTGATTCACATACCTGGACACTTTAACATGTTTTGTTTATGTCACAAATTAGGTTTAAATCCTTAGACTGGATAATTCTAGTGCTGCTTGTTTTGTAAATGTATAGCAGATCCATCAGGGCTGGCTCAGAGAATGTCTTGTAGATTAGACATAGATCGTCCCTCAATAGTCTGTAGGAGACCAAGTACAGGGACAGGACTTTGAGGTGGTCCACATAGGACATGTTATTTACATCCTGTATTCTTTTAGCGAGGAACCTCTGTGAGCCACTCCAGCTGTTGCAAATGCCCAGTCAGGTACATGCTGAAGGGTGCATTGTACTTTATTATTGGTCTAATTAGGACTGAGTATAATGGGACTTTGATCTCCTTAGATCTGGATGTCATGCCCTTACTTATAAATTGTGCCACAGGGAAGGATTTTCTCACATGGTGATCAAAGTTCAGTTTACTATCAACCTGAGTTCCCAAGTCCCTTACCACTGGATCTACTATTAGGGGAGTGTTATTGATGTTGGAATTTTTAGGGGTGGTCATTTGCCCAAAAGGTATAATTATGTATTTTTTGTATTGCGTACTAGGCCATGGCTCTGGCACCAGCTATTTTCTCTGTGTCAGACCATCCTGGAGGATACATACATCTTTTGGTGATTCACTGATTGCACCCAACTTGCAGTCATCAGTAACTTTGGTCAGCCAAAGGCCCTCTACTTTCTCCTTGACTTTAAAGAAGCATATTATAAACAAAATATGTCCCAGTATTGAAGCCTGTGGGACACCACTTGTAACATACCTCTTGCTGGAGGTGGATTCCCCCACCCTAACTTTGTCTGTCCTATCCATAATCCATCTGGCTATCCACTGGATGACATAGAGATTTATACCTACATTTGTGAGTCTACAACATTCAAGTGGGGTATCATGTCAAATGCCTTTACCAGGTTGAGGTAGGCCATATGCACTGTTTTGCCTTCATCCATGGCTGTAGTGACCTTCTCAAGGAAGTCCACCAAGTTTAATAGGCATGAGCTATGCGGGCAATTTGCTGAGAAAATCATTTTCTTTTCTGTTCATTGCCAGTGTGTTTGCTACACAGAACACATTCCATGGAATCCACATGGTATGATACTGGGTGAGGAAAGGTCACAGGGTCAAAGAGCAGTTAATAATGGGGGCAAAGGATAAAAAATAGGGACACTTTTTAAATATTGCTTTTACAAACTTAGAAAGTTGATAGAATAACAGGTTTTACATTAGCACACATTTTCTGAAAGGTATCAAGTCTAAAACTCAAATGTCTGTCAATATTGTTTGACTAGAATACTCAATGATTTACCAACTATTTGCTAGAAAACCATCATTTTATGAGAAATGGACCAAAAATATGAA
>NC_056740.1:463029165-463056665 GCF_019279795.1 Protopterus annectens | reverse complement strand
AGTTAAGCTACTGAAATTGAGTGAAGACCTATCTAAAGTCAGCATCCCCTTCCAACTCGATGACCCCACTACTTATGTGGAATACTTTACCTCAAATTCTTTGAACATGTGAATAGCTGCATAGATGCATCTGTCCTTCTCTGAAGTAAATGCATCAGATTCAAAAATAAACTCCTATGGTGGAACACAAATATAAACAAGCTTTGTAGTAAAAAAATAAAACTAATTTCACATAAAATAAATACAACTAAAAAGCTCTTGCTAAACTTATCAGAGAACTCAGGGTCCTTTTCAAATCAATGAAGGGAGGATAGGAGGTAAAAATAGCTATCCAAGCAGAAGACAACCATAACGCCTTCTTAAACTATTTTGAAAACCTTGGAAACAATATCCAACACTGCAAAGAGCTAATAGTAAATGATACCCCGTACTCGGACTCAGAGAAGATACCCAATCAACCACTGGCTAAATTTAGCTCTAACTTTATCCCCCTTTCTCCTACTACATTCCTTGAAGTCATACCTGCATCAACACCGCCCCCTCATATCTCCCATGAACAAGTCCTTAAGACACTATCGAAGGCAAAGAACATCGCTTCTGTGGGTTCTGTCAACAAACCAGGATGCCTAATAGCCATCCTGAAACATGACCTGTCAGGTCCCCTACAGATGCTATTTAATGTCAGCCTCCAAACAGGCTTTATGCCATACAAAAAGAGGACAACTGTCATCCCCCTAAACAAAGATTTGACATTTAGCATACCCAGGAAATTATAGACACATATGTCTAACCAGCCTCATCTCAAAGGCTATGAAAAGGATAATTATGGAATTAGTAAATAAAGATACAGGTAACTGAAAAATTCTCAGCCTAAGCTGGCTCAGATCCTGTCTACGTAACCTGGATAGCTTCTTTGAGAAGGTTACCAAAACAATGGATGAGGATAAATCAGTACACACTGCACATTGAGACCTTGCAAAGGCATTCAACACCATCCCACACTTGGTTATTGTAGATAAACGATTCCAGCTAAATGTTAACTCTTTGTAACTCGTCGACTAGTAAATCAGCTCACAAAACAAACAACCCAGGAAATAGAGTGGCATGCTCTACTACCCTCAAAAGACCTGCCACTAGTGGTGTACCCCAGGGTTAAATCCTTAGGCCACTCATCGTTGGCATTTACTTCTCAGAGGTCAACAGTACCTGTTAAGAGTTAATGGCTGACCAAGGGGTTACTGGCTGACCAAGTATGCAGATGACTGTAAACGTGATGCCATCATAAACTCCCCAAAAGAGAGCAATTTCCTCCAAGAGAACGTTTCCCACACCACTATCTGGTGTCAAAACTGTGGACTAAAACTAAATGCCAAGAAATGTATGATAGTATCCATTGACAAGCAAAACATTCATTGTAACTATCACACTGATAATGCATCCCTGAAAATTGATCCAGCAGTTAGCGACCTGGGAAACTATATACATAATAAAGTGTCTTTCAATCACCATGTATCTACTACTGTAAGAAAGTGATTTTCCATTGCATAGCTTATTACTAAAGGGATAGTGTCCAGATCCAGGGACATGATCATTCTAGAGTATTCTGCACTCATCAAGCCGATCATTGAGTTTAATGCCCCTTCAGTATGTACCAGTCTAAACATTTAACACAACCTGAACATCCAGAACCCTTTCTTAGTAAGAAAATCAAGGGCCTAAATCATAAAAACTATGCAGACTGTCATAGGTTCATAGGTTGGTACTAGGCTATCAGCCCTAGGGCCTATACAAGCCTAGCCATAACAATTCCCTGGCTATTTCTTCCCACATTATTTACTTTCCTGGACCCCTGTCTCCAAGCCTTGCCACTTTTCTCAGTGACATATGGGTTATTGAGGGGCAATCTCTGCTTCATGTACTGAGCCTCAACAGACCTTATCCTGTGAGACCTACTGCACATTCCCAAGTCCAATAGGGCATAAACATCCACTCAAGAGACTTCAATGTCTTTTATAACATAAATAGAACATGTTGGAGGGATAGATGTGGATCACAGAAAATACCATTTCTTTGGAATCAACTTTCTCTCTACATAAAGCAAATTACTTCTGTTACACTATTCAGATGTAATATAGATGCATAGATGGATAATTGTAAATGTACCTCTGGTTAACCACTCTTGTCTGTAATGGATGGAGCAACATGTAAATGTTCTACCCACCTCTGGGTTATCAATACTTAAAATATAATGACTAAAAAATCATGGGAATGCATGTCTAGGCTCATAAATATGCTCACAAATTAATAGCCTATAAGTTCCCATGAACCTAAACCTGAGGTGCCCTTCCATATAAAACTCTTATCACATGTGGCATAATTTCTCCAATTGTTTTGGGTGTCAAACACAATGACAGGAATGGACCTCCTTCCTGAGTCAGTGTATGATCAGACTTCATTTCTTTAATTTATTTTTATTTTCACTTTGTTGACTGGGTTAGTCACACTAGGCCAATGGTCTCCTTTCAGGAGAGAGCTGGGGCAATATTCATATTGACTAGGGAAATTTGGACAGGGCACTGAGGAGCTTCCCCTTCTCTTTTTGATAGATGCTGTGGGATATTTTACATCCCTCTGAGCTACCACCAACTCATGCTGATGGGTCCTCAGTTTAATGTCTCATCAGAAGGATGAAATATAATATTGCTTCAGTGTTTGATGTCTGCCAAGAGTGCTCTATTCAGTACCAGAAATGTACCCAAAATTGCCTAATTATGCCATTGTATGGGGTTAAATATTTATTTATTATTTATTTATTGGGATTTGTGTACCAGGAAAGCCCAGCTGACTCACAAGAGCCCATTTTCAGTGAAGGCCCAGGGAGAAAATCTCCATTCAACAGAGAAAAAAAAAAAAAAAAAAAACTTTCAAAGACAATATATAAAAACAGTTGAAATTATGCAGTTCAAAAATAATTGATATGTAAGGCACAGAGAACAATGAGAAAAATATAATTCTGGATAGCATCCTTTTTGCAGTTCACAGTAGTAATAAGTAAAAGTCACGTTTAGTTTAATTGTAACTATAAAGGAGGGAGAGCGATTATGATAGACTGGTATAAATGGGGAGGAGGTGATAGAAAGAAGTTTTGTGAAGTAGTAGAGATGGTCAGATAGCCAGCTGAAGGTGAAGAAGTGGAGATGGATAGAGAATCTTTACAGATGGGGTGGAGAAAAGCAGAAAAGTAAATGACATTGATTGATTGATTTGATTGATTGATTGATTGATATTCAACCAGGGATACAGCATGAGCAAGGCCATGAGTTTGATAAGTGGTCTTTCAGAAGATGCTTGAAGGAAGGATGGTCAGTTACAGTTCTAATAGCCTGTGGAACAGAATTCCATGTTTTGGCAACAGAGTAGCAGTAAAGTCTATTGCTAATTGCTTTTTGAGGTTTATAGATGGTGCGAAGTTGTTTATCATTAGAACGAAGGGGTCTGTTTGGGTGATAGGAAAGAAGAATAGAGCTTAGTGAAGGACAGGCATGTGATTTGTAAATGATGTTGTGGGCAGTAGGTAGTCCAGATAGTGGGGAAGCCACTTCAAACTTTTAAGGGCCTTGCAGTGATGTGTAGAGTATTGTTTATTGGCAGCAAATTTAGCAACTTTGTTGAAGCATATTTCAAGTTTAGTTTTAACAGATGCCTGTAAGTTGGTAAGGACAGGAGCACCATATATGAGTGAAGGAAGTAGGTAAGTTGTTGCTAGGGTGGTTTTAGCAGAGTTAGTAATACAATTGTTATGTCTGTAAAGCAGGACAAGTTTCTGTTGATCTTTTTTCTATATTATTTTGTACGTGGAACTCAAATCTGACATTGTCATCAATTGTCACACCAAACAGTTTTGTATGGTGTGACATCCCCATGCTGGGCCAGTAATCTAGGAGCCTGAATCCTCACCACTGACACTGAAGAGAGACATTCACTTAGAATACAAATCAATACACTCGGTATGTCCAGATGCACACTTTCCCTTAAGAGCAGACAGGCAACACACTCAGCCCAGGGTCTGGGTTTCTCTATCTGTCTCCCTTCAGGTCCCCAGTCCCCACTGGTACAGCTGTAGAGTTAAGTCCTTAGCCGAGTGCACAAGCCAAGTCCTCCACCACTCTCTTTGTGTAACCAATGCTTCGTGTTCCTGCTCCAAGTAGCCAACACACACACTGTGAGATTTGGTTTGCACACACACACACACACACACACACACACACACACACACACACACACACACACACACACACACACACACACACACACACACACCTGGGGAAGGCTGGCACAGGTTTACTAGCTATGCCCCCTTCTGCGCAGACTATAAGGTAATTGTCACTACCACCAAGCACTCCAAAGCCAGCTACTTAAGGCTCTTGCAAGGGTACCCAATTATATTGAGTGAAATTACTATTGATACAAATGGTAATGCTGACCAAACTGCAAGGCTTTAAGAGTGGCAATAGTTATCGCCAAATAAATATATGCAAATACTCTGACAGCTAAAATATTTTCTAAAAAGGAGCAGCCACATTGAAAAGTTTAAATATATTTAATAATAAAAGAACAAGAAAATACTAAATATCTATTTATAGAAAACACCAGAGTTTCAATCACAGGGAATATTAAAAATAACACCGATGGAAAGTTTCACACAGTTATAGAAAAACAGTGTTTAGCTAGTCTCACTATTTATTCCTGATTGACTAAAATAATTGCTGTTCCTACTTACTGAATACAGCAAGGCAAGATGGGTGAGTGGTCCTTGTCAGATCTAAGACAGAATACAGAATGTTCCTGAGTCTTCAGTCTCCTCTAATATTAAAGCTTTATTTCTGTACAGAATAACATCACATACATCTGGTCATCTGACTCTGTTTCCCCACACTATCCCTCATCACTAGAAGCTACCAGGGTATAGCCCCTATGTGCTACAATACACACAGATAAAACTTGCTGGAAGTCATAAAACCATAAAACCATTCCACTCTTCTTAGAGGAGCTACAATCTATTCTCTAGCACAGACATGGTATCTCTGGCTCCATTAAAAATTGTGGGATAACATCTTTATGTCTTAACCCATAAAGTAATTTAATTTCAAGAAAATTTTTCCAAGTCAGGTGGATTAACCTTTTCCCTTTCAGTATATGCTGCTAAAACATAGTCATTTAATTTAGTTACAATAATGCATATACATTTATTTTCTTTCCAGGAGGGTGCACTGTTGATATATCTTAACACAAGCAAACCTGACAAATACATTTTCAGCAAACACATCTCTACAAATCAGTTTGATATACAACTGACATATAATTCTTTACAAAATTCCAGCTAGCTGTGCTGGCATATGTTACACATCCACTACCCTACTTCTCCTGGCATGGCTGGCATTACCTCCTATTGTCACATCTGGAATACAATTTCTGGCCGTGTAGTGTTAAGTCAGAAGATTTTGAAGCTGGGTTTGTCCTGCAGATATGCTTTGTGGAGGAATATGAGGAGTTTTTTTGGGGGGGTGAGTAATAATTGGACATTGTGATGACAGTTTTCAACAGAGGTGAAGGCTTCTTGTGTGACTTCCAGAAGATATACCAGAGTATCAGATGTACTGGTAGGTTACTTAAATACTTCTGAAATTTCTTTTTTATTAATCCTGTTGTTCCTAATACTTACTGTCTGAGTGGCTTTATCCCATATTGCTCTAGTTTGCAAATCTTGGGATGTTATCATTTTGTGTCAGTATGTAAGATACTGTAATCAATGGGTGTAGCAATTTCGGTGATTAATGTTACTTCTGTCCTTTTTTTCTTTGATTACTATATTTAGTGTTCTCACTTCTAGTTTTATAATTGTTGGTATTTGATGATCCGATATGAAAAGAACTTCCTTTATTTTCTGTGATGCTTTATGGTTTATGTTTCCAGTTTTGCTCAGCTACTTGTATATTTTACTGTTTGCACAAGCCTCAGTGCAACCATCTTACACCGTTATTGTGGTTTTCAGTATATGTCAGCCATGAGCATATTGTAACCAGGCACAAGATGTGCAACTGTTTCTTGATCTTTACTACAAAACATACCTTTGTCTGTTTCTCCCACTTTTTCTACAGACTTTGAAAACCAATGTGTATGCAGCCCACAATCATGAGAGGCATTATCAGCCTTTGTAATTTTGTTTTGAATTCACTTCCCACCTACCCTTAACCACTTTTAATTCAAATCATGATTAAAGTGTAGTTGTTCCAGGAGCTCATTACACTTGCAACATATATTTGAGAGCTTTCCAGTTTCTTTCATTTTCTTCTGGCCGTTTTCTTTAAATTCTTTCGTTTTTTTTTTTTTTTTTTTTTTTTTTTTTTTATGGCACTTTCATTTGCTGCCTACGTGTTGTGTACTCTGGGTTTGGTTTCCATTCCCACACCTTTCATAAAGCTACTCCTAAATTTAGCAAAGAATTCACCTTCGGCTTCTTTTCATGCTTTAGAACTTTTACTCTGTTTGGATCTGATGACATAAACAAATATGCATGCATTCCAGCAAATTCAGACCTATACATAGAGTCAATTTTGAGGAGGCCCATAATTCCTTCAGAACGAGGGGTGTGTAATCTGCACATGCACTGTTTTAAATATCCTCTGATTAGCACAACACACTTTTATTGCTTTTTTGTCCAATGTTTTCAGCGTTTTTGAGGACCAATTAGTCATTACAAAGCTGTATGGTAGAACAGGAAGAGGATTTACAGCTTGAATTTTATTCCTAAATGTCAAGGCAGTTTTCAATATTACCTTAAGTCTTCTGAAGTACTCTGTACTAAACTTTTGTTCTCACTCATTCATATTTTATTACAGACTCTTCATGAACTTCCAAACATTTATACACATCCTCCTGTTTAAGTTCCTTTATATCATGTATGTCTCAGGTGGATATTTTCTTGGTACATTAGCTTTTCTGCTACAAATGTTGCTTTTCTACATTTATCAAGACCAAATGTTATACTTACACCATCTGAGAAAGTTTTAACCATTGACAGCTGTGCTTTCAGATGCCTGTATTATGAACTACACAGTTTTAAAGGTTTATTGCGGAAATTTTGAATCAACTTCGGTTGATTGTTTACAATATTGACCTGCAATGTTGAATCTGAAATAACGAAAAGTAAACCACAGCGAAACTGAATACATTGACCTCCATGGTTCCATGTATTCGACATAGAAGGAGGTGACATCACTGACCTCCTGCTATGCACAGTAACGGTTCTGAAGAAGTCTGCCAGAGTCAGATGAAAGCGCTTAACTTGGGATTTATGGTTAGTCTGTTTTTACGTCAATAAACTATTTGTTTAGTGTCCGAGCCGAGGAGTTATTGAGACTGCCTTCCACATCAGCTTCACTTTCTTACGTTGTTGCCGTGCAGTGTTATTCAGCACAGTAACGTACCGTTGAACGCTACATTCAACGGTATGTTAATTCTACTATTTTTGTAGGGGGGCTGCACCCCCCCATACCCCCTGTACATTAAATATACCAACTCCGAGATCTCACTACACTGAGGAAATGGGCTAATTCCCTGTTTCTCACTGAAGCGCGGCCTCCCCTCCACAGTCTCGGTACGTCGCTTGCCAAAAGCTCAAATGCATCATGCAACTCGACTAAACTTGGTCAACCTCTGTTAGTTCAATTTCCTGCCCCTTGAATGCCGTGATTTAGACCATCAGTCATTTGACTGACTGCCATTCGGGTAAGTCATAGTAAACCATTTTAAATAATGTAAATAAAGGAGATCATATGTCGTTGAACAAGATCGGTTTCTGGAAGTTAAATTCTTACCATAACCTAGTTTTTTAAGTAAGCAGTTTAATGGGTTAAGAGAAGTAATCATGTAAGACTCTATCCCACTTTGGATTTTTATCCCTGGAATATTGTCCTTTATCATTACTCAGCTAAAAAGTGGTTTGCCACTGTTTGACACTGTTTTGTAGTCACTACAGTGTAACTGTTCAGTGTAGGGCGTATCATATACATTTATAAGCATTTCATAATCCATGTATGTTGGATGCTGTTGAATATTTTTTTCTTGTAATGTATCCAAGCCATTCTTAGATTCAGCTCAGTTTTACAGCTGCCCATCATGGTATTGTTTAACAATAGATGAACTTTTTTTTCATTCCATATGACTTTCTTTTATTACCTTTTTTCTATAGATGATCCTTTTTCCATATGCCTTTCTTTTATTACTTTTTTCTATAGATGATCCTTTTTCCATATGACTTTCTTTTATTACCTTTTTTCTATAGATGATCCTTTTTCCATATGCCTTTCTTTTATTACCCTTTTTCTATAGATGATCCTTTTTCCATATGCCTTTCTTTTATTACCTTTTTTCTATAGATGATCCTTTTTCCATATGCCTTTCTTTTATTACATTTTTTCTATAGATGATACTTTTTCCATATGCCTTTCTTTTATTACCTTTTTTCTATAGATGATCCTTTTTCCATATGCCTTTCTTTTATTACTTTTTTCTATAGATGATCCTTTTTCCATATGACTTTCTTTTATTACTTTTTTCTACAGATGATCCTTTTTCCATATGACTTTCTTTTATTACTTTTTTCTATAGATGATCCTTTTTCCATATGACTTTCTTTTATTACCTTTTTTCTATAGATGATCCTTTTTCCATATGCCTTTCTTTTATTACCTTTTTTCTATAGATGATCCTTTTTCCATATGCCTTTCTTTTATTACCTTTTTTCTATAGATGATCCTTTTTCCATATGCCTTTCTTTTATTACCCTTTTACTCTATCGGCATGACTGATTTTCTTCTAGACAACTATAACCTCTGTCTGCATCAGTTCCAGTATATAATCTGCATATTGTCAAAAGACAAGTTATTGGTCTATAGTTTTTAGGATGGCTTGCAGGTTCACATTTAAGGAAACTTGTTTTTCTTTTTTGCTGTTAGCAAGGTTAGTGTCTGTTCAGTTTTTACTCCATGCTAATTTTTTTGTGAAAAGACATTAATAACATTAGCCAGAAGTTAAGTACTGCATCTGGACCTAGGGATTTCCAGTTAGGAGACTCTTAATTTTGCTTTAATATCTATAGATGTTACTTTTCTTTCCATTTCATGTTTTTTGTATTGAGATTCTTAGTTTCTTTTAACTCCTCTATCCACTGAGTATCTGTTATGTTCAACAGAGTCTTCATAAACACGTCGCCAAAATGTACCAAAATGTCTTCATTTTTTTAGCTGTTAAAATTGCTTTTGCTTTTATTCTCAATTCATTATATAAAAAAAAAAACTCTTTGGGTCCCCGATGACTTTTTTTTTTAAATTTTCCTTTATATATGTCTCATAAGTTATTTTTTGCTTATGCAGATATTTTTAGTTTATTATTGGAAATAAAGTATGACAAATCATGGTCTGTTCTGATATTGTGAGTTGCTTTTACCACATTTATCTTTCAAAACATTTTTGATTATCTGCTTTTTCTTTTCTTCAGTCTTGTAACACCGGTACTTCTTGTCTTGGTTGCTTTATACTTTTCTCTATTCAGTGTTTCCCGGTGATGTTCCACTTACCCGTTTCCTCTCCTTAATTATTCGGCATTTTTATGGTAACACTTTATTTCATTATTTATTTATTTATTATTATTTATTTATTTGTAGTTTGTTTGCCAGGATAGTCCATTGGGCCACAAGGAGCCTGTTTTCAATGGAGTCTTGGGCAGAAAAGCTACAGAAAAATACAGGTACATAGTACACATTGCACATATATATTACAGATTATCTCATTGTAATACAAAGTAAATATGATAAGAAAAGGTTACCAATGATAGAATACATCAGTGTGGTTTATTAAACACCAATAAAAACACTTTTTTTTTTTAAAAAAGTAGCAGCGTAGGGTTACTGTTAAGTAGTCGGTGAAATAGTTCAATAGAGCTGTGGAACTATAGGAGGCTGTGATGGTATATTTAGTTCTAGGAGAGTCAGAAGTGGTATTAGAAGGATTAGGTAGGGTGGGAACAGGAGCACTTCCATTGTGAAGTTAGGTGTGAGTGCAGCAAGGGTTTAAATTAGGAGAGACTGGTGATGCGAATAGGAGATGGTAGAGAATTCCAGATGTGTGCAAGAGAGAAGGACATTAGGTGATTTCCATCTGGACATGTGGGTTCATGCAATTCAATTAGTTTTTGGGAATTAGATCTTAGAAGTCATTCTGGTTCATGCATTTCAAAGGCAGTGACTAGGGAGGGCCAAAGAGAGGGGTTGTAAATGCGTTTGTGTGCTTGGACGAGTTGGGTATAAGTGAGGAGGTTAGGTAGCTCAAACCAGTTTAGTTGGTGAGGAGAATTACACTGGTGAGAAATGGCTCTGTGACCTGCCACAAATTTTGATATCTTGTTATAGCAAGAGGAGAGTTCTGTTTTGAGGGAGGATTGCAGGGTGGTGAGGATAGATGCACCATATAGGAGGGATGGGATGAGATAAGTATTGGCTAGTAAGAGCCTGGTAGAAGGAGAGATATAATGATTATGGTGGTAGAGCATACCAATTTTTTTGTGTTTTTTTATATTTACTTGTAAATGTTTGTCGAATTTTAGTTGATCATCTATGAGGACTCCTAGTAGTTTAGTGTCAGAGACTATTTCTAGGGGAGTATTGTTTTTGCTGGTGATTATGAATGAGTGTTTATCTAGGGAGGAGGTTTTGGAGGTGGTGAATAACATAAGTTTAGTTTTGGTTGCATTAAGAGCCAGATGGTTGTCTAGCATCTACTGCTCAGTAGAGGAGAAGGCACTTTGAGTAAGCTTATTTAGAGTGGGGATAGAAGGGGAGGAGCTGATAATGGTACAATCATCAGCATATTGAATGAGGCTGGAGTTTGGAATGGCTTGGTAGAAGTCATTAATGAATATGTTGAATAATAGGGGGCCTAAAATGGAACCTTGTGGGACACTAGTGGGAGTATTAAGGAAGAGTGAAGTGGCTTTATTCCATTTGACTGCTTGTTGTCTGGTTGGGAGGTAGCTGGAGAACTACTTGGTACAGGAAGGGGATAGGTTTAGTCTGGAGAGTTTATTAAGAAGCAGGATGTGGGAAATAGTGTCAAACACCTTGGAGAGGTCGAGGAGAAGGATGGACACAAAATGGCCTGAATCGCGGGCTTTGTTAATTGTTTCAAGGAAGGAGAGGAGGGTAGTGGAGGTGCTATGACAGGGTCCGAATCCATGCTGTGTGGGGGTAAGAAGCTGGCTGTTGTCGAGATAGGGTAAGAGTTGTTGGTAGATACATTTTTCAAGAAGCTTAGAAATAGGGGATAAGATAGCAACAGGGCAGAAGTTTGGAATGTCATTATTATTGCCTCCTTTATGTAAAGGAATAATAAAGGCTTTCTTCCAGAGCTGGGGGACCTGGCTTTCTGAGACAGATCGATTAATTAGTATGCTGATAGGGAGAGCAATGGCTTCTGTGGCTACTTTTAGGAAGTAGGAGGGAATTTCATCAGGGGCATTGGAACCAGGTTTTAATTTTTGGAGAAGTTTTTTATGGTAGATATAGAGATGTGATTGATAGAGAAGGGTGGAGGTTGGGGGCAAGGGATGCTAGGGGAGGAAGGGATGGGTGCAGGCTGAGGAGGGGTAACTTTAACTTCATTAGTTTAACTGCATAGTTTATTCAATTTATTTCTATTATAGCTCATGAATCTATTTTAACAGTCACAGTTACTGAGTCCATCTGTTTTAATAGTCTTCTTATAATCTGGATTTTATTCGCTTTTGGTAGTCTCTTTCCTTCAATCTGTCTTAATATGTTTGTGCATTTCTATTAAATCAGACAGGTCTTCTCCTAGATTATTTTCTTCTGTACCGAAAGCATCATTTTTTGCTCTTTGTTTCCTGTTATTTCCTTTGCATGTAATTATAACTGGACTTTCATGCCAGTCTTCTGTGGAAGGGTCTAGAATTTCACTACGTGGCATATTGTCTATACAAGTATGCTGCTCTATCTATTGTACCATCTCCTGGGGATTCATTGACTCATCATTTTGTGATATTACTTCTATCAGAGTCTTCACACTAAACTCTTTACATCTTAATTGGACAATGACTTCCATTTTGTGATATTACTTCTATCAGAGTCTTTACACTAAACTCTTTACATCTTAATTGGACAATGACTTCCATTTTGTGATATTACTTCTGTCAGAGTCTTCACACTAAACTCTTTACATCTTAATTGGACAATGACTTCCATTTTGTGATATTACTTCTGTCAGAGTCTTCACACTAAACTCTTTACATCTTAATTGGACAATGACTTCCATTTTGTGATATTACTTCTGTCAGAGTCTTCACACTAAACTCTTTACATCTTAATTGGACAATGACTTCCATTTTGTGATATTACTTCTGTCAGAGTCTTCACACTAAACTCTTTACATCTTAATTGGACAATGACTTCCATTTTGTGATATTACTTCTGTCAGAGTCTTCACACTAAACTCTTTACATCTTAATTGGACAATGACTTCCATTTTGTGATATTACTTCTGTCAGAGTCTTCACACTAAACTCTTTACATCTTAATTGGACAATGACTTCCATTTTGTGATATTACTTCTGTCAGAGTCTTCACACTAAACTCTTTACATCTTAATTGGACAATGACTTCCATTTTGTGATATTACTTCTGTCAGAGTCTTCACACTAAACTCTTTACATCTTAATTGGACAATGACTTCCATTTTGTGATATTACTTCTGTCAGAGTCTTCACACTAAACTCTTTACATCTTAATTGGACAATGACTTCCATTTTGTGATATTACTTCTGTCAGAGTCTTCACACTAAACTCTTTACATCTTAATTGGACAATGACTTCCATTTTGTGATATTACTTCTGTCAGAGTCTTCACACTAAACTCTTTACATCTTAATTGGACAATGACTTCCATTTTGTGATATTACTTCTGTCAG
Source organism: Protopterus annectens (assembly GCF_019279795.1). Taxonomy (NCBI): domain Eukaryota; kingdom Metazoa; phylum Chordata; order Ceratodontiformes; family Protopteridae; genus Protopterus; species Protopterus annectens. The sequence goes on along the minus strand of NC_056740.1, from coordinate 463,043,627 downwards.
AGTCTTCACACTAAACTCTTTACATCTTAATTGGACAATGACTTCCATTTTGATTTGTTGCTTTTCTGCCTCACTTAACATTTTGCTTTTCAGTACATGTATCTTTTGCTATTCTTTCCATTGTAAAATTTACCACGTCTGGATGTTTTTGCCTGAAGGGTTGGGAGGGTGGCCTAATGGTTGAGGTGTTTGCCTTACAAACACAAGGTGCAGGGTTTGAATCTCACAAGGGATAGTCGGCTAGGCTTAAAATGGCTCACAAGGGCAGTTAGCCTAGTACTAATCTATGAACCTATGAATATCTCTTCAAATTTGGAATTTCACTGGTTGTATTGGTCAGTGCAGTTTTCTTTTCTGCATAAATATTTTGCCATATCACTCCCCCCAGCCCATGATTCTTTTTTATGCACTCGATAGTCTTCAGGTTTATTCTTTTTCTTGTAGCACTTCATCAATCACATTTTTTACAAAAAAAAAAAAAAAGAGTGCTCCTTAATCTAAATATTGTTTTGATCTGATTTCTTTTCTTAAAGAGCTTAAATTTGTATTTATAGCTTTTAGAAGATTTTACGATACAATTATTTTTATTTCCTCTAACTTCTTTTGTGTTTGCTCGATTTTAATTTCTCCAAGTCTTTTGGATTTCTAATACCATGATGAGAATAGCCCTCATTCCTAAATCAAAGTACGATTAAAGTTCTTGAAGTTAGTATCGTTTCATTCTTTGATGTCAGCCAGAAGTGCTCTTTGCAGCACCCACAACATGCCCAGAATTGACTCCTTCTGCAGTTTGTACGGGGTTACATGTATTGGTAACATACCTAAGTACAATTGTAAATTCTTTTTTATAAGACCCATTGCTCCTACTACAATTGGTGCTGTCTGGGTATCTTCCTTCCACATTGCCCTCATTTCTGCTTGCAAATCTTATCCTGGTATTTTATGACTTTGTGTATCTCTGTACGTAAGACACTGTAGTCACTGTGTGTAGCAATTACAAGGTTTAATGCTACTTTTGTGTCTTTTCCTGGACCACTATATTTTGTTTTCACTCATCTATTTTTAAACTGTTGGTAATGGGTGATCCCATGTGATGTAGACTTCATCATTTTGTGTGATGCTTTGTGGCTGTTTCCAGTGTTTTTCAGCTACTTCAATATTATAATGTTAGCACAATCCCCAGCGCAACAGTCTTGTCACATTATTATGCCTTTGAGTAAACAGTCCTTCTGCCATTAGTATATCACAACCAGCAAAAAGATGTGCAGCTGTTTCCAATTCTGTTTTCAAAGCCTACATTTGTCTGTTCCTCCTACATCTTCAATGGACTTTGTAAAACAATGTGTACATATCTTGGGTTGCCAATATTAACCTTTCATCTTTTGGTTTGAATTTGCCTGTCCTTAACCATTCCTGCATTTGATCCTGATCAACCTGAGGTTGTTCCAAGAGTTTTCTATACTTGCAACTACATTTATGCATTTTCCACATTTCTTGCCATCTCATCTGGTCCTTCACCTTATACTCTTTCTTTTGTTTTTTTTGGCGCATTCAGTTGCTGCCTGATTTTTGTCTACTTCTGGTTTGATTTCCACTCCCACTTGACACTGATATGTTTCTGCTAAACTAAGAACTCATCACGGACTTATTCTCCTCATGTTTTAAAACTTTCACTACATTTGGGTCTTGTGAGGTAAGCAGATATGTATGCAGTCCTATGTAATCAATTTCGAGGAGGCCCAAACCTCCTTCAGAAAGAGGAATATAAAGACTTGGTATACATTGACTTTTATAAATCATTTGATAAGCAGGACGCATTTTTCTTGTTTTCTTGTTCAACTGATCCGGTATCTTTTAGGGCCAGTCAATCACTCCAAGACTGTTAGGGCAGGATGAGCAAATTGGTTTATTGCCTGGATTTTGTTCCTAAATGTCACAGCTAGTTTCAATATTAATTTTAGTCTTCTAAAATATCCCTAAGACTTTTATCAAAGTAAACTTTATTGTCATTTAGACCCACACACAGTGCACGCTAAATGGAACTTTGTTGCTTTGAGCTCAATGTGCAAAGGGAAAAACCTATAAAAATAACAATATAAATACAAAAAAAGAACTACAGACTCTGTATATGACATTAACACTGACACGACAGCAGGACATAATTACAATCTCTGTATGTCTATCTGTAGCAGCACTCAGTACTGCACAGTAGTTGTTGCACTTAGAGGCTTAAGCAATCGTACATCAGTGACCATTTTGTCCATTGCATGGAATGTAGCTTGCATTTCAAGTTATTGCACAAAAGTAAAAGCATTCAGTAAGCTATTGCACAAGTGAGAGAACCTAGTAATGAGTTATGGCACTTTAAGGAAAAGGTATTTCCTTCAGCCTGTGTGGCCAGGTGACCTGCTGGCTTTCCTTGCTTCTCAAGTTTAATACTCTGATGGCCTGAGGAAAGAAGTTGTTTCTGAGTCTAGTTGTTCTGCAATGTATGATTCTGTAGCGTTCCCCGAAGACAAGCAGAACAGTCCCTGAGCCAGGTGGGTACGGTCTTTAACAATCTTTGTGGCTCTTCTGACACACCATGCAGAGTGCAGATCCTGTATAGATGGAAATGTGGACCTTGTTATTCTCTCTGCCACTTTCACCACCCTTTGCAGGGGCACAGTCCATGTCCTTGCAGTTTTCATACATACTGTGATATTGCTTGTCAAGATACTCTCAACGGTGCCACTATAGAAAGTTGTGAGCGCCAAATATGGGAGGTTTTCTCTCCTCAACCTACATCGGATGTGGAGTCTTTGTTGTGCTTTCTGGACAGTATGATTAGTACTGATGGACCATGTCAAGTTTTCTGCGATGTATACCCCTAGGAATTTGGTACTTTTCACCCCTTCCACTGTTTCTCCCTTGATTGTGAGAGGGAGCTGTGTCATCCAGTTTTGGCTTAATTCTACAATTACCTGTTTGCTTTTGTTTATGTTCAGTGCCAGGTTATTGTTGTCACACCAGTCAATCAGATGTTTTACCTTCCCCTGTATGCTGTTTCATCACCATTGTTGATTAGGCCTACGACTGTAGTATCATCCACAGATTTGATTATGTGGCTTGAGCTGAACCTGGCTGCGCAGTCATAGGCCAGGATGGTGATTTGTTCATGTTTTACTGTTGATCCTTCATAAATTCCCAAATATTTATACACTCCCTCTTGCTCAAGTTCTTTTATATCACATTCTTGTCCCAGACTGATGTTTTCTTGGTGCTGCAACTTTCCTGCTTTAAAGGTTGCTTTTGCACATTTATCAAGACCAAATGACATTCTTAATATCACCTGAAAAAGTTTTGACTACTTGCAGTTGTGCTTTCAGTTCCTCATTTGATGAGCTATACAGTTTTAAATCATCAATAAAAAGAAGGTGAGAAGTCTTTACACTTTGTTGTTTTCTAGAAGCCAGATTATAGCCATGGCCTAAGCTGCTAAGTAAACAGCTTAATGAGTTGAGAGCAAGACAGAAGAGCAGCGATGACAGAGAGTCACCCTTGGATATCCCCTTTGAATTTTCATCCCTGGAATAATAATTTGTCCTTTATCATGGCTTAACTGCAAAGTAGTTTGCCATTGTTTCATTGTCACTGTAATGTAAACAATCAGTGTAGGATGTATCTTATACATTTTTAAGCACTCTTCAGATGCTTTTTTGCAGTCTATCCATGCCATACTTAAAGTCTTCCCCTTTCTACAATTCTCCATTATGACTTTAACAACAAATGATCCTTTCTTCCATATGACTTTCTTTTGTTACCCTTTTGTTCTGTTGCCATGATTGAGTTTTCATTTAAATGACTATAAACTGTCGACATCAGTTCAAGTGTATAGTTTATACGTCATCAGAAGGCAAGATATTGGACTCTAATTTTTAGGGTAGCTTGCAGGTTTGCTCTTAAGTAGGAGCATTGTTTTTCCGGTTGTTAACCAGGCTGATGTCTGCTCAGGGTGTGCGTATAAATAGTTCTTACTCATGACTAAATCTTCATGTCCAAGAAGAAAACACAGAAGTCAGAGGATAAAGCACCTCACCAAGAATATAAATATCCAAAAAATAAACAACACTTGAGGTGACACCCATGGTAGGAGCTGGCAACACTTTAATACAGTGTAAAATAAAAACAAGTAAGCACTTTCACTTCAAACCAGAGGGCTTCTTCAGACATATTAAAATCAACAATCGCATCAGTTTAAATACAGCAAAATCAATTAATCTGTACATCATTGACCAATCACATTGCTGCATCAATTACTACACTTCATCATCACAGTCACTAAGGTAAAGCATATATCAAGTGTTGTTTACTTTTAGCCAGACGTTTGCTACTGCACCTGGGCCTGGGGTTTTTCAATTAAGAGCTTTTCTTAACTTTGTTTCAGTCTCTCTGGCCATTACTTCATCCCATTTCGTATCCTGTACATTTGAACTTCTTAGTCTTTCTTTTACCTCTTCTATCGATTTAGCATCTTTGTTATGTTCCACAAGATGTTCATAAATATTTATTTCTTCTTTTTTGGGCGGTGTTTCAATTCCTTTTACCTTGTTTCCCAATTCTCTATAAAACTTTTTTGGGTCTTCAATAAATTGCTTATTTTGTACTTTTCCATTATATGGAAGCAAAGCTCTCTTCACCCAAGACTGGACTAGACAGTCAAGAGGAGAAGGTAAACACTTGCACCACACCACACTCATCACATAGTCCCTCAAAATCTACACCACCAAAACACACACATAGCAACACAAAACACACACCTACATTCGCGGAGGCTCTCAATAAAAATCTGCTCAAGCAACAGGGACCTCCAAAGCAGAAACGCATGCAACCTCCACCCACCAACACAACACAAATGACACATAGCCCACAAACTCAGTGTGCCACTCAACCACAGCCCATAAGGCATAACAACATACCCAACACTCTAGTCATAGGTGACTCTATAGTCAGGTTCACTGATGTTCCACTCACCAGGCTAAACAAGGGGAAGGTTACTGTCAGCTGCCTATCAGGTGCCAGGATCCGCCACATAATGCACGCACTCAGGTCACTCCACAACAAGTACAAATATGACTCTGTCATTGTCCACGTTGGTGTGAATGACCTGAGACGTACCTCCCTGGACTACATGAAAAGAGACATGGAAGAGCTCTCCGACCTTGTAGCCCAGGCAGGTATGACCCTTGCCCTGAGTAGCATCCTGTCATCACCCAGAATGATACCACAGTACAAGGACAAAATGATTGACTTCAACAATTGGCTAAGCTTCTGGTGTCATTCTATGAGGATCCAGTATCTGTCTGCCTGGGATGACATGATCGACAGACCACGATGCTTTGCCAGAGATGGCCTGCACCTGTCACCCTTGGGATTCCGGATACTGGCTCAGGATCTTGCCACCCCTATAGTGCCTTTTTTTAGGCAAGGTTCAAATGACAAATTCACCACCATAACAGGTACAAGCAAGCAAAATCTGAGGGTAATGCTACTCAATGCCAGAAGTCTAAACCTCAAAATGCATTCACTCGAGGCACTCCTTAAAATGGAAAACATCAACATCTGTGCAGTGACAGAGACTTGGTTCAAGGCTCCAGAGAGCACCCCTGCATTACCAGGCTATAATTCATAGACTCACCAAACACTCCCAAGCCCAAGTCTCAATTCCACTGAGAATATAAAGTCCAACTCGATGTGAATGAAAAAATACAAATTTATTTTAAGCCGTTAAAACCATATGCTTTTCGTCGGCTAACAGTCAGACTTCTTCAGAAAGAACAAACAAGCAAACAGTGCCTCCCCTTCATTGAGAACATTTAAACAGTTCACTAATTGAGAATAACAAATCACATGATTAAACCTCATCTGAATTAAAGTCCCATCACTAAAAAAGCACTAGGGGAACTATGAACAACTAAATGCTCATGTAATAATAATACAATACCAAAATGTTAAAACCATATTACATGCAAAACAGGTTGCCAGATAAAGCAGTGTGTACATACACACTTGACAGATCTAAGACATGTAAATAAATAAAGGTTTTGATTTTAGTCATAAAAATTGAATATTTAAAAAAAATTTTAAAACATAAAAATCAAACAGCTGTATAAACCCCCGCTGCCAAGTTTAGAAACTGAAACATTTTTTTAAGATTTTAAAGACAGAACACACTGCCTGTTGTTAAAATGGCCCGTGGGGCCAGATAGTCTCACACCAAAAAAAGGTGGAAAAAAGCCTTCTCCTTTGGGAATCTGGAGTAAGACAGCTGTATCCATAAGCTATAAAAAATATTATTATTACTGTTTCGCCAGACGTATGCATACCCTAACTTGAAACTACTGCCCTGTGGCAATAACAAGTTGTCAATGTAACTAATGCACATTGCATTGTAACTCTTGATACTACTACCCCAGTGTAAGTATAAATAACAAACTCAGGGGTGTAGTTGGTCACTGCCAACCTCCACTCTATTCCATTCTATTGAACCTGCTTCCGAGAAACTAGTGCCCCTGAACCCTCTCCACTGTCGCCAGACTAACTAGATGACACTGAATAGTGTCTACTACAAGAACATAGTCCAGCAAGAAGTGGACCAAACTGGCAACACTGTACAATACTTAGAACCAGTACCTACTGTCCCCCCTTTTTTTCGTATATTCCCTTACTGAGTCCTATAAACCCACCTAAGCGTGTAATCTGGGCGTTTATGTTAGCCATGTATTGGGAAGTTGAATCCGCTGCTGAATAAAAGTAAAAGTGTAATGACTCAGGTGGTATAACCAGGTACAGGCCCAAATGGTGTTCGTCACTTGAAAAAATATTGAAGGGTGACTATTAGTAACAGGAAAATATGAAAGACATGTAGAAACCCCTCCAGTATGGAATGATTTTGCTACAGGTCATCTCTTGAGCCTCTTTAGCTTCAGTAAGCAAGCCAGGTTCAAAGAACCATTTAGGCCAGGCACATGACATACATCCAGCCTTAATTGCCACCACAGTTCTCTACTTTCTAAATACAAGGGAGTGTGACCTCACTAGTCTGATGTCACCTCTAATTGCTGAGATGAACAAAGTACAAACCCATAAAAAAAGGAGGGATTGCTGATCTGAAAGGAAGAAGACAGCCTTGGCTGATGTCAAGGTAATTGTGCAGTGGTAGGTGTAAATCCATAATAAAGGCAAATATCAATCTCAAAGGAAGAATTTTAAGTTGATTATAGTATTTCAAAGGATTAAGGTGGAATTCCATAACAAAGGAGGGCTTGGTGATCTGCTAGAATAACACAGCAACATCCTCTAAGTGTTTGAAGCACAATTAGTGTAGCAGTCTTCCACTGCTGACATCAAATGGATAAACTGTCGGCCCTCACACCTCAGAAAGAAAATGTGAAAATACGTTGATAATGTGATGATAGGTGGAGACAATATGTCTATGTAGTAATGACAGGATGGAATACTGAAGACAGATATGCCTATATACTGAGTGAACAGTGGTTGAGAGAAATTAGTCAAAGGATACGCATAGTTAGATCCCTGCAGCATGCTAGACCTGTGGGTGCTGACCCATCCTGAGGGGCAGCAATGAGATTAGAAGAAGCAAGAACTAAAACATATCTATTAGTAATAGAAGAGGGTGGATTCTAGCAATTATGTGAAAACTGAAATTCCTTAACCGATTGCCTAAATCATTTTATTTATTTATTTATTTATTTTACATTTATTGACAGTGAATGTCTGACTGGATACATGTCCATTTTCAGCGGAAGCCTGGGAGAGAAAAGCGCCAAAGGAAGTTACACAAACATCTTTACAAAGTACACATTAGCTCAGTTTACAAAGTCTGTGGATAGATATAAGTAATACATGAAACACTTATTATAGAACACCAAAACAAAGGGGTTCAAAAAAAAGTATAAGTATACAATTGATTGATTAATAATGATTACTAATGAAGTGAGACTCAGCACTGACAAAGTGTATGCGCTGATAAAGGTTACATAATGCTAATTCAAGGTAACAAATGTATATGTTAGTAAGCTTTGTGCCAGCGGAAGGTCAAGTGAGACCCATCAGTTACAACTGCAGAGGAAAAAAGTTTGTCATACTATTGTATTGATACATTTTTAACTAATGTTCTGCACCATAATGTAATGGCAGATTCCTCAACAGAATTCATCCTAGACGGTGGAAGTGACAATTTTAAATAAGGGGTAGATGTTATTATATATGATTATTGAATGTTTTTAGCAGGACAGTAGACAGGACCTTAAATATGCCCTTTTCAGTGGATGCCCACGTAGAAAACCTCCAACAAGAACATAGATGCAGAAAAAATTAAACATTAATTGCCACAGATCTAGAAAAAGTGTTACAGATAGTGATTGCAGTAGTATATAAAGAATATATACATAAAAGCAGGAATTTAATTGGTTTGTTTCCAGTAAAATATATGTAGTAAATACATAAAAGCCGGAATCTACTTTGTTTTATTACAGTACTATATACATAAGGTATACAATAAATGGAAATTTAGCTGGTTGACAGCTGAATTCAAACAGAGAGGTATAAACAGATATATGGGTGGGAAATAGGAAATTCATCCCGGGGATCACTTCTGTGTCTCTGCTCATGAGAGGCACAGGAATAAAATATTATTGGGTGGCAGAAGCCAGGGTACCTTTTTGGCTAGCCTTATATAGGCCCGATGGCAAATAGCCTAGTACCTACCTATGAACCTATATATGAATCAGCATATTGTTCCTGTATCAAAAAACGATGGAAGGAAAAATAATAATAATAATAAATATGGATAAAGTATCATCAGACACTAGGAGCCAAAAGTGTAGGAGTTTCATTATCAGATAAGGAGAAGGAAGAGCTAAGGTTATAGCACCGCTACGTAGCCAGGAAGAGTTGAGATGAGTTCTCAGTGCTTGTTATGAAGGTGGTGTTGCTGTCTGTGTCTCCTATAGAAGTTGGAAGTGAGTTCCATAGTTTGACTATTGAAACTCATCGGAAAGGAAGGTTCGCTGATGTTAAAGGCAGAAGACAACCGTATCTGATAGCAAAATAATTTTGAACAGGAATTTGGAATTCCATAACACACACACACACACACACACACACACACACACACACACACACACACACACACACACACACACACACACACACATATACATACAGATATACATACAGATATATTTATATGTGTCTACTTGTACTCATACACTCTCACATAAGTGACTGCGACAGAAACAACACCAATATAACTAAACTCCAGCAACCCAAACAGTGACTGTTTACTGTGCTAACTAACCACTTGGCTAACATTTCCCGTCTCAGTTGTTGTGTGCTCCTAGAGTTGGTGTGTTTCAGTATGGGTGTCCGTAGGCCACAGGCATCCAGAGTGGGTTTTGGTGGGTGTTTAGCCACATACATGGGTGTCTTTTACTTACTTCAATGTGGTTTCCATTAACAGTCAGCCATGTAGTCACTTACTCTGGTGAGAACTGACATTATGATTTCTAGAATTCTCATTATTTAGGCACATGTTAGGTAGGAGTGTATGCCTGAGCATACATACATATCATAAGATGAGAGGATGTTGCTAGCTTAATGGTCACAATGCCCTTAAAGGCCTAGCCCCGACCTACACTTATTTCCACAATCAGCACCTAATGTCATTGTCCAAGCGGATGACAGTTGCAACAACCTGCGTGGGAATTGAGAGTTACCTATCCAATTTGTCATTACTAATTTTTAACAGGGCCTATGCGGTGCTCTGTTGGACATTAAGTGGGAGTCTATTCCAATGGTGTGTCAACCACTTCTAGGCAAATTTGTTCCTCCAGCATGCTCTGTAAATGTGACATACCAGGTTACATTGTTTACCACGAGTAGCCAGTGTGGCATTTGAATAGCCGATATGCAGCATTCCCAATAAAGACGAGTCAGGGATTGCCTTACATGTAAGGCAGAGATCACCTCTGACTCATCCGTATGAATCAGAATAAAGAGACGTGGACAGCACATTATCCACGCGGAGTAGATAGTACACACATTACATGTTCAGGTGTGGAACCATCTTGGTTTATATACAAATAATTAAATATATATATCTAAATGTACAGCGATGTATGGTTGTATAGGTTCATAGGTTCATAGGTAGGTACTAGGCTATTGGCCCTAGGGCCTATACAAGCCTAGACAAATAGGTACCCTGGCTTTCGCCACCCAAGAAAATTATTTTCCTGTGCCCCTGTCAAGCAGAACCACAGAAGTGATCCCCGGGGTGAATTTCCTATTACCCATCCAATCATCAAGATTTTTCTTGAAGAGTGCTAATGAGGAGCTCTGATTGACATAGATAGGTAGTCTGTTCCAGAGTATGGGAAGTCTCTGGGACAGGGACCTATCCCTCCAGCATGTTCTGTTTAATGTGGTGACAAGGTTTAGGCCCCTAGAGTGTGTAGCTCGGAGGGATTGGGATTTCTTTAAGTGGAGCATGTCCAACAGTTCTGGGTTTGACATAGCTTTGTATGTTAGCCAGAGATTGCCTCTGAGTAGGCAATATGCGATGGAGTAAAGCTGGAGTTTTTTAAGACAGTCTGTGTAAGGCATCTGTTTGAGGCCAGTTATCCTCTTTGTGAGGTATTTTTGCGGCCTTTCCAGTTGTTGTAGATGTCTTGTGAGGTACATACCAAAAGGGGCGTTGTACTCTATAATGGGTCTAATGAGTGATGAGTAGAGGGGAACAATGACCTCTTTTTTTTCTGGATGAAAAACCTTTTGTGATGAGGTGTGCCATGTAGAAGGATTTCCTGACCACTGTGGCGATGTGATTATCAAAGGAGAGACTACTGTCCACCTGTGTCCCAAGGTCTCTTATCACACTTTTGGTGTTAAGTAGACTACCACCTATGTGGTAGTTCTTGGGTACAGAGTTTTTACCAAGGGGGATGACAATGCACTTTTTGGCATTGAGCTTGAGACCATGTCTTTGACACCAGGCATCTGTCTCAGTGAGGCCCTTTTGTAGGATGTCCACATCGTTAGGAGTTTCAATTATGGCTCCTAGTTTGCAGTCATCTGTGAATTTAGTTAGCCAAAGACCTTCTGCGTTAGCCTGTACTTCAGAGAAGTAGATATCAAACAGGAGAGGACCCAGGACTGAACCCTGTGGTACTCCACTTGTCACTGGTCTGAAGTCTGATTTGGAGTCTGCTACTTTCACAGTGTGGGTTCTGTCAGTAAGCCAGTTGGCAACCCATCTTGTGACATAGGGATTTATACCTAGTTTAGTAAGTTTATCTATAATTCCAGAGTGGGGGATGGTGTTGAATGCCTTGGCGAGATCTAGATAGGCTGTGTGAACCACCTTACCCTCATCTATGGCTTTGGTGACTACTTCAAAGAAGTCTATCAGGTTTAGGAGACATGATCTGCCTTTTACAAACCCAAACTGTGTGGGGTCCAGAGTTTGGAGATCTCCAGTGTCTTTGTTTATGAGTTCCATGATGATACGTTCCATGGCCTTGCAGACCAGGCTCGTCAGGCTAATGGGGCGGTAGTTCCTGGGGTCTGTTGTGGTCTCCCCTTTGTGGAATGGGATAACTGTCACGGCGCGCCATTCAATGGGCACAAAGCCAGAGGTGAGGCTATGATTGAACATGGTACTTAGGTGGTGTGCCAGTTCATTCTGTAGTTCATGCAGAAGGCAGCCTGGGATTTTGTCAGGTCCCATGGATGCTGTGTTCTTGGCTATGGAGAGTGAGGTTTTTACCTGTGCAGCCGTGATTACAGGAACTTTGCATTCTTCCAGTATAAAGATGGGCCCTTTAGGGGGTGAGAGGAGGGTAAAGTTAGCACTGAACCTATCTGCCAGGATGTTGGCAATATCAGTTGGTTCTGTATATTTAGTGTCATTGTGCTGTAACTCAGAGCAGATCTGAGTGTTGCCATTGAGATTTTTGACACAGCTATAGAATGCTTTGTGGTTGTCTTTAGAATCAGTGGCAATTTTGTTTTCATAACTAGCTTTGGAGTATTTTATGAGTGATCTCAGCTTCTTACTGAGGCTGACCAGGGAGTTCCTCCAATCATGGGATTTTATTATTTTTTGCAACAGTTTCTTTCTTTTGTTGTAGAGTTTGTTTATGGTAGACAACCACCAGATTGGCTTCCTTTTTTTGGAGGATAGCATCTTGGTTCTGTTAGGGATAGCACGATCCATGCTTTTGAGTAAGTGCTTATAAAGTGCATTTGTGTAGGATACAGCAGTTGTACCTCTATTGTCCATCTGCATGGGTGTCGTGAAGTTTGCCACTTCTGTCTTAAGAAGCGTAAAGTTGGCTTTGGAGAAATTCTTTACAGTTGTTTTCCTAATTGGGGGTGGGGGGTGTGAGCGGGATGTGGATGTCTAGGGTGATTAGCTTGTGGTCGGATCTGACCAACAAGGAGTTGACCTCTGGTGTGGAACACTGGTCACCCATGTTGGTGATGACCAGGTCAAGGGTATTGCTGCCCCTGGTGGGTGTGTGGATAAGTTGATCCAAAGCGTTGGAATTGATGATTTCCAGAAAACGTTGAGCAAAATAGTTGGTACATGAGTAGTTTCCCCAGTTAATGGTAGGGTAGTTGAAATCACCCATTATTAGAGGGTTAATATTTTCCAGTGTATCAAGAAAAGAGGAGTGGGAATCCTGGGCATGGTAGGGGGTCTGTAGCAAGCTACAATCTGGATTGCGGTTTTGCCCAGAGTTAGTTGAACTTGGATAATCTCGGATGCATTATGCTGAGCAACTAGCTTGGAGGTGTGGATATCCTTAATGAATATGGACACGCCTCCACCTTTAGTGTTTCGGTCCGGGTTTGGTGGCCGAAAGGTGTGGTATGAATTATAGCCTGGAGCTTTGAACCAGGTCTCTGTCACTGCACAGATGTCAATGTTCTCCATTTTAAGGAGTGCCTCGAGTGAGTGCATTTTGAGGTTTAGACTTCTAGCATTGAGTAGCATTACCCTCAGATTTTGCTTGCTTGTACCTGTTACGGTGGTGAATTTGTCATTTGAACCTTGCCTAAAAAAGGCACTATAGAGGTGGCAAGAGCCTTTGCCAGTATCCAGAATCCCAAGGGTGACAGGTGCAGGCCATCTCTGGCAAAGCAGCATGGTCTGTCGATCATGTCATCCCAGGCAGACAGATACTGGATTCCCTTAGAATGACACCAGAAGCTTAGCCAATTGTTAAAGTCAATCATTTTGTCCTTGTACTGTGGTGTCATTTTGGGTGATGGCAGGATGCTACTCAGGGCTAGGGTCATACCGGCCTGGGCTACAAGATCAGAGAGCTCCTCCATGTCTCTTTTCATGTAGTCCAGGGAGGTACGTCTCAGGTCATTCACACCAACATGGACAATGACAGAGTCATATTTGTACTTGTTGTGGAGTGACCTGAGTGCTTGTGTTATGTGGTGGATCCTGGCACTTGACAGGCAGCTGACAGTATGTACAGATATATAGACAGAGTGATACAAATGTATATACATTTAGATAATTGTATGAATCTTTCAAAGTGTTTACAAAAAGTAAAGTAAGGCTAATGTTAAGTACAAATTCAACTGAATTTTAATTCATAGAAAATTCTCATTACCACAAATTGTCTCCTAAACATACCTCTCAACTGTACAGATTTTAGCAGAATGTCCAGACTTTTGTATTATATTTTTGGCCTGTTCCTCATACAAATTGTGTTTTTTGGCAAATTATTGGGATGATCTGAGGTCTGAAATCACTAAATAATGACATACATTTGAGTTTCAGACTTCACATCATTCAGAAAATGTTTGTTAAAACAAACCCTGCTACTCTAACTAGTATCTAAGTTTATAACAACATTTAAAATTTGTCCCCCCATTTTGTCAGGCTTTGTCCAGATTTCTTGCACTAAGAGGTTGAGAGGTATGCTCCATTAGCTTTGTTATGGAATGGTGCAGAGCAAGGCACACCTCATAACACTGTAGACACTATCATGGGGATGAAACCACTGCTGTCAAATTAGATAAATGCTCATTCACTGATAATCTGTTGGATAACAAAAAATGATAGAAACATGTTGTAAACTCAACATGATATCACATATGTAATTAAGTTGTAGCTACTACTAATCCAATATCACGCACCATAACAGGAGTGAATGAGTATTACCTTCTAGACTTTTGCAGTGGTATGTGATTCTATGACATCTGCAGTTGTAGCAATGTATTGTTAATTAATGCTTTTAGAATTGCAATGATCAAAATGTGCAATACAATAAAGTAATGCGAATTATATATATATATATATATATATATATATATATATATATATATATATATATGTATATATATGTGTGTATAAAAATGTATATATATATATATAT
>NC_056740.1:462869165-463026665 GCF_019279795.1 Protopterus annectens | reverse complement strand
AACCGAGTACAGCTGGAGTTTATTAAGTCGGGCTGCATTGGACATCTGTTTGAGGCCACTAATCCTCTTGGTGAGGTACTTCTGTGGTCTTTCAAGCTGTTGCAGGTGTCTTGTAAGGTACATCCCAAATGGGGCATTGTACTCTACTATGGGTCTGATGAGTGATGAGTACAGGGGCACAATAACCTCTTTTGTTCTAGATGTGAACCCTTTTGTGATTAGGTGGGCCACATACAAGGATTTTGTAAACACCTTGGCAATATGATTATCAAAGGAGAGATGAGTATCTACTTGGGTCCACAGATCCCTTATATCATTTTCTGTATTTAGGGAACGACCAAGTGTGTGGTAGTTGCGGGTACTTTGTTTTTTCCAAAGGGGATGACTATGCATTTTTTGGCATTTAGCTTGAGGCCATGATTTTGACACCAGGTATCCGTCTCAATGAGAACCTTCTGGAGGTTGTCTGTATCAGCCGGTGAGTCAGTTTAAAAAAATATATATATATATATATATATATATATATATATATATATATATATATATGTATATATATATATATATGTATATATATATATATATATATATATATATATATATATATATATACATTTGTATATATTTATTTATATTTAAACAGATAGTTGTATACACACAGACATGTCACTGTCTATATAAAACACGTGTAAGAATATAACAGAAGTTAAGTGTCTCCTTCTGTCTCTCTCTCTCTCTCTCTCTCTCTCTTTGTATATTTATGTAAAGGGAAGTGAGTCTGGCTGACAAAGTTCGCAGATGAATGCAAGTTGGCAGCTATTATTAACTCCCCAGGTGATGTTGACAGCCAAGAGAAAGGCCTCATGGAGACAAACGACTGCTGTCAGAACCATGGCCTTAAGCTCAATGCCAAAAAAGTGTCATCATCCCCTTTTGGAAATACCTGGTTCCCATGAATTACCACATAGATGGTAGTCCACTCAGCACAGACTGCATTATAAGACATATGAGAGGACAGGTTGACAGCAACTTCTCTTTTGACAGCCAAATTGCCACTGTGGTCAGAAAGTCCTTCTATGTAGCACATCTCATTACTAAGGGTTTTGCATCCAGGAAGAAAGAGGTCATTGTTTCCCTCTACTCTTCCCTCATTAGGTCAGTCATTGAGTAAAATACCCCATTTGGCAAGTACCGCAGTAACCACCTGCAACAATGGGAGAGGCAACAAAGAGGATCCTAGGCCTTAAACATCTGTCCTATATGTACAGATTCACAAAAATACAAATATTCTCTGCATCATATCACCTATTTAGAGGCGATCTCTGCTTGACTTACAAAGCAAATTTTGAACCAGATCTGTTAGAAATGCTACATCTAAAGAAATCCCAATCCCTGCCCACCACACACTCCGGAGACCTCAACCTCATTATCACAATCAATAGAATATGTTGGAGGGACAGGTTCATCACCCAGAGATTGACCATGCTATGGAATACACTTCCTATACATGTCAAGGAGAGCACCTCACTGGCCCTCTGCAAGATAAATATTGATGAGTGCATGGGAAATATAAAATTCACTCCAGGGATCAATCCAGTTTCTTGACTTGCCAGGGGTACTGGGAAGTAAGCTCGGGTGCCATGATGACCGGGTAGCCCTATGTGCTCGGCTTGTAAAGGCTCCAGGGCCATTAGCCTAGTAAACACCTATGAACCTATATAAATATACATCCATATGTTTTCTTCCGATGTCTCCTGATCTTCCTTCTTCTCCTTACCTGGGGGACTCGGTCCATATTGCTGTGATGTAAGCTGGGTTATACTTTCTACACTAGATCCTTCACTTCACAAGTATTCCGTAACAGAAACTTATACCTTTTTTTAATGTTTATTTTACTAATCTTCTGTTCTACATTTCCTCTTTGTGATCTTATTTTTTATTGTGAAATTTTCCATATCTGGATGTCTTTGCCTGTATTTCTAAACTAATATCTTTGGGGCTGCATTTTTTTGTATTGATTAATTTAGCTTTCATCCTCCCATAAATATTGCACCATACCAGGTATCTCTTCTCCATATGCATATTTCTGTTCTATCTGTTCTATCCCTTTCAAAAATCTCTCGGTTTTGATCTTTATATTTCCTTGCACTTCCTCAGATGCATCTTTTCACAAAAAGATCAAAGTTTCTTGCTCTATATAATGATTTTCATAAATGTTTTGTATTAATGAACACAATTGTGTAAGTGAAGCTTTTGACAGTTTTTATTGTGGAAGTATGTATCTTTCCTCTAATTTATCTCAATATTTTTGTATGTCTTGTGTCATGAAATTCTGGGCTTCTTGCATAATATTAACAAGAGATAATATCTATCTCAATAGTCCAGTCTGTTGTCTATATGACTGTTTTTGGCCTATCTTTTTTTGAGATTTTTTGGGGACTACTACTTTCTTCTACAGTGGGGGCGCATCCTCCCCTGGGCTTGGCCTGGTCCCACTGTAGGAATGTATCAGTGTCTTGCGGATTCTAAAATGTAATTTTTTCCAGTCCTGCAACTAATGCACATACCAGGATTGTGCACTTTTTTATCTTTGCTTCTGTGTACCCAGGTATCATTTTTTTTAATTTTTGGCCGACTTATATCCATGATGTATGGTATATCAGATAATACTCAGGATTCAATAAAGCTTACAGGGAGCTAATCTCCATGTAAGAATAGTGGCATGCCCCGAACATGGAGTTCAGAGCCTATGTGATCCAGTAAACAAGGCTGGGGCGGTGCACAAGCCTCCCAGCACTATTTGAACACGGATACCATGGAAACATGCTAATCACCTCATTTGTTTGTGAAAACCATGCAAACGAGGTGAATCAGTGATTCACCAAGCAGACAGGCATCCATGTTGGAGCTGTGTCTGCAGTTGAAATATATTCGGTTACTAAGCGTGTACATTTGAGCAAAATTCAAAACGGGGGCATGCAGCTCAACTTAAAGCATGTATTGTGTGTAGTTGGCATGCCAGTGGACAAAACTATGGCAATCAGGCATGAGAAATAGTTGTCAAATTGCTTAAACCTATTTTTTTTAAATTTTGGACGATTTCATACGTTTAAGCATAGCACAGGGGCATGCAAACGCGATTGTGAAGAAAAAAAAATTGTAAAAAACAATTGTATGTAAAAAATACATTCTGCCATTATAAGGGGCTGCAGGAAGACTCATAACAATGAGAAGTAACAGTGGGAGCTAAGGACATAGGCTCCGGTGTAGTGGTGTAACTATGGACTAAGGGAGTGGTGTATGTAAATGAGCTTAATGTATTGAATATCACATTTGGATACTGTGGCGCAGGTACCTAACCATGTAGCAGCTATAATGCGGTAGTGTAAGCAGAAGGGGACGCTGACAAGATAAGGGTGTGCATCATGCTTGGTGTAAGCACATCTGAGGCATGCAGCTTCTGTTTGCACTGAGCTAAGCCGAGCTAAGCAAAGGGGGTGTGTGCTTAGCTATGCTTAACTGGTTCTTGACATGATGAGTGTGTTTGCATCCAGGGGAGGGCCGTTTCTTGCTCAGCAATCTTTACACTAGCTGCAGGGGTTTGCATGGTGAGCCATGGGGCTTAAACACAGTGGAAATAGAGTAAAAAAAGAGAGGAAATAGCAGAATAAAGGAAATGAACAACAAAGCATTAATGAAGACTCTGCCACTGACAGTGACCCATTCAGACCCCTCAGTAATATAGCTGGGCATTGGAATGTATCATAGTCAGCCAATCACACAGGCAGCATCTGCAGCACACCAGTACAAAGTATGCAAAAAACTTTAAGTCTGTTTTTTTCCCACAAACTATGCACCATTACTGTACACACTTGTGAATTTTAACTCACAAAATATTAGGGGCTGCTGCTGCTTTGCTACATCTGTATGTGCTACAGACTGAGGGCAGGGGTGAGGATAATGCTGACAACCAGCCCAGACCAAGGAGGAGAAGAGTGTTCAGACCCAGGGTAACCTTCCAGGGGCTACATGATCGTGAGATACAAGAGTGCTACAGGGTGGACAGGAACATACTTCAGCAACTCAACGAGCTCTGACAGCATCACCTCAGACCCAGAGCCAAAAGAGGGGAACCCATCCCAGTTGAAACCAAGGTATGTGTAGCCTTAATAATAATAGCTACAGGTACTTTCCAAAGACCTACTGGGGACATCATGGGGGAATCACAGGCATCTATATCCAGGGTACTCCACCAGTTTCTGGATGCTATGTTAACACATGCCAGTGAGCACATTTATTACCCCAACACCCCTGAGGAAAGGGCTAGCAATATGCATCTCTTCCACTGTGTAGCAGACTACCCAGAGGTAGTGGGTGCCATAGACTGCACTCACATCCACATGAAAGCACCACACAGTAAATACAGTAGAGTGTATGTCAACCACAAGGGTTATCACTCCATCAACTGCCAGGTCATGTGCAATGCCCAGGACATTATCATCAATGTGTGTGTGCTGGCAGCCCTGGAAGCTACCACGACTCACACATCTGGCATGCCTCACAGCTGTACCAGGCATTTGCCATGGGGGACATCCCATATGTCAGTCTCATGTGGGATGATGGCTATACATTGGAACCATGGATGATGTCACCCATCAGAAATGCACACACACCCACTGAAGATCGCCATAATGAGGCATATGCATAAATAAGCAACATTATAGAGCGTGGGTTTGGGATGCTCAAGTTACAGTTATGCTGGCTTGACATATTTGGTGAAGCCTTGCAGTACTCTCCAGCCACATGTGCACACATTCATAGTATGCACCATGCTACTCAATGTGATCCTGCGGAAACAGCTGCGGCAGGAACATCACAGGGAAGGGCCACACAGCCCCCACCATTGCCATAGCCTCAACAGCGACAGGGGGACTTGGAGGAGGAACCCCCTGAGCCTGCCTCTGTAGGCAGATGTAGGCATGCCCAGTATGCCATGGCCTTGGCAAAGAGCAAATGCATAACACATACGTTGACAACCTAATGACTCAGGGACTGACATCTCTCTCCAACTCACACACACAGTAAAATGTATGCCATACACCTCACACTACCTACAGCGTAGCATGTATAGGCCATGTATTGCGTGGATCCGACAGAGTCACCCCTCAAGCACCATCCTCACAACTGCCGCAGGCACAAGGTAAGTCACTCTTCTTAACAATAGGTGAATGTAGTAGTACTTTTTGGTAGCATATCTCAGGTGTTACCATTACCTGAATGTTTATATATATAATCATGATTCGTTATGTGTAATTATGCACAAATCTTACTACCACAACCTGGATTCGAACTGTGTCTGGGTGTGGAAAAATGAACCACTATGCTATTTCTCAGCACATTGAGCTACAGAGTAACTTCTGTTTCTTGTTTGACTGATTTCTGCCTAATTCTCTTTTTGTTAGACAGTGTGACTTTCTAATCATGATATTCATGCATGACAGTGTACTGTGCATTATTCCTTTAAAATAATACAATCTGGAAAGCAAAGGTTAACACAAGGCAATGTTGTAGGGGACACACTATGATACATTACACATTACTATTCAGGGTTCATAGCTTAGTGCAAAACATTTTTCATATTTCATTACTATCTTGTTTTACACCTCCACAACCTGCAGTTTTCCATATCAGCTGGCTCTCACAACAACCACAGTTAATGCATGCTGGCTAAGCCATATTTGCTGTGAAGAACCGCTGTACATTCTATTTCTACAACAACATACCAGAGTAAACACAACAGTTTGCGGTATAAATCTTTATTACAGTGACATGACACAGTGCTTTATTACTGTATATCCTGTGGATCAATATGAGTCTGACAAACTTTATTTATTTGGTAAACACAGAACACAGTATATCGCTTGGCAGTAAAGAATGTAATCCTTATTAATTCCGCTATATACTGCAAGATAGATCTGTACTCAACAGCTTGTCACCGCAGCCTTGTCACTGTGTCGGCATGGTCCTCAATACTGATAGCCCTCTCTGCTGCAGCTGTAGGGGAGAAAAACAAAAATTATGCATACCTGTCTATCACATACTCAGGCTACAATTTGGTACAAACTACTTGATACAGATACTTACAAACTTAGTGGAGCATTCTGTGCCCATGCATCTTTGATCCACTGGGACAAGAGCACCCCCATCCTATGCTTTAGCTCAGCATAATGATGCTGTACCTGCTCACCATTTTGGGGGATACCAGTAGCATTGGTGACATCATGCGTCAGACGGTACCAGGACTATGCTTTGTACTGTGAGCCCTGGTAGTGGCCCTGCAGCAGTCTGTCATCGCGGTGTTCCACAAGGAGTCCAGCCATGACCCTGAACTCCAGAATGCCCCAGAGCTGCGCCCTAAAATTTGCGCCCTCTCCAATGCCCAACATAGTTCATGCATAGAAATATCAACTACAACAGGTTCGGGTTGTATTCCCCCCTGTGTGGTTTAAATAAGGCCATATTCCCACCCTTTGCCATCACTGGACCATTTTGAAAATGTTAAGCACAGCTTAGCAAGGTGCAAACCAGCTACACTACCCTGGTTGACAAATATCAATTACTACTTAATTTAGAAAATTCAAATAGTTTTGTCAATGCTTTCACATGTAGAAATGAAATGCCTGTCTTGGTACTCAAACCATGAGCTGCTGCCTACAAAGCCAGAACTCTAACCACTATGCTATTTCAACATTGAAGATTTTAGCTATACATTTGTATTTATTTCCTATGAGATGTGTAAGCATTGCTGAGCATAACACCCCCACACAAAAACCGGCTTAGCTATGCTTAAACTTCAGTTATAACAAACCAAAAAATGAATACAAGCAATGTAATTACATGTATTAATACTAAATGTAATTTATATGTGGTAATGCACTACCTGTCAATCTCTCTAAGTCTGTATGGGCAATATCAGGATTGGAGTCACTACATAATGGCATACATTTGAGTCTCAGACGTCTAATCCTTACAAGAATGTTGTGTTAATACAAACCCTATTCCTCTATCAACTTTGTATGTTTCTTTGAGATTTACTTAAAATATGTCCCTATTTTTGCACCTTTGTCCCCATTTGGTTTCCCTTTGTCTGTAGTTTGGCCACAAAGAGGTTTACAGGTATGGCTATGTCTCTGAGGACACACGTGTAGTGCAATGTACAGCACTTTTACAATGGAGGTTGTGTATGACAGTAACTGTCACACACACCCTGCATTTATTTCCAGTTAGTGTCACTATTTCAGTGTCCGTGGACATGTTTTACTTTTATTAGTTGCTTTAATTTTCTGCGTACACTGAAAGCACTTAGAAAGTGCCATATGGCACTTTGAGAGTGAAGTGGCCATGCTGTTTCTGCGAGCAGTACTGAAACATGGCCCCTGCATTCATTGAGTGCTCATGTCTGCAGATCCATTATCAGAAGCACGCCTTCGTGAATATGTAAGGTGGACTGCTGAGATGGCTATGCGGGGAGCATTATTCCTAGATGGATTTTATTGACTCCTGTGGACTGTCTACATATCATTGGTATGTTGGTGAGATTTTGTGCAAAACACGGTCCACCTGGTGAAGGTACTGACCAAGACTTGGGGACGAATTGAATATCAGCAATGCTACTCTGCTTTGCTTGCTGACACATCATCTCTTCATTTAGACCCTATAGGCTCAGTATAGGTGGCTGCATTGACATTGAGCTCTGCACTGACAATTGTGTATCGCCCTTGAGGTTGCAGACATCGGTAATGAATGCTTTGTTTTTGCCCTTTGGCTTTAGGGCCAAATTTAGTGCAAATTTGTCTTTGTTAGACTGTATTTGTCCTCTGAGTTGTTTTTAGTGTAAAAGTTATTTTATCCTGCTGGGTGCTATACCTCCTAATTTTTTAACACGATTTTCTTGATCGTTTTTTTTTTTGTTATTTTCTATACAGCCTATATATGTTGTGATTACACCACAGATGTTGTTTTTTTGACTTAGTTCTGTTCTTCCTGGTATGTACAGCTGCCTTTACACAGCTATTAACATGCTTGAATAGAGTTTCAGTGAACAGTTCTGCATAGGCAGCAGCTTTCTCAATTTTTGGGGGACTTTCAATTTTGCCAGATTATCACTTAATAGTCAAAAGTTAGCCTTTGAATAGTTCTTGAACATTCCAGAGTTAGCTGCAGTTCCAGGATTTAGTTTCACTTCAAAGAAGAACATTTTGTGATGTGACCATACAGAGTGTGCAACACTCTCCCATATTAGTGCGGACCAGAGCCAGTATATCTGCATGCCTGTATGATGCATTGACAATCTGGTCCAGGAATATCTTTGACTGCACGTTTACTGTTATACATGATTCCCAGTTAATAGTGTGGTAAGTAAAGTCACCCATGAATATGGTATTGAGCTGTATGGTGATTCTTTGAATTAAGTATAAACACATGCAATGGGTTTACTGGGCCACAAAGAGGAACTTATAGCTTGCAAGGAAGAGGTATGTGATTTTGTCTGTGGTGATTTAAACATGGAGAAGCTCAAGTGCATCGTCCTGTCTGACCGGCCTTGAGGTATATTTATTTTGGATGTACTTTTGATGTAAATCAAAAGACCTCCCCCTTTAGTCCCTGTCTGTGTATTAGCTGGTCTAAATGTGTGGAAGGCATTATAGCCTTGCACTGCAGATGTGCTATCTGTGGCTTTATACCATTGTCTCAGTGAACGCACAGATGTTAGCACTGTGAAAAGAACTTGAAGGATTGAAGTTTTTTGTTTAGACTTGAAGAACAGAGCATTAACACCTGTAGATCTTAGTGATGATCTGGTGATATGCAAGCCAGCCTAAGCTAGATAAACAGACAACACCTATCCAGTAGCTTATTGAACTAGAGCTGCTATTATGGAAGGCACAGTCTGACATATAGGACACATAGGCCCCTTAGCCCATTATCATGGTGCCTGGTGCAGTTTGGAGTATGCCTGCAATGAAACCCATTTGGCAACATTAGTCCACATGACCAACTTGCTTACAGCCAATTTTTACACTGTTGAGTGGCTAGCCCTGACATGGTATGCTGTCTGTCATTAGTGATCTCTTATCTAGAGGATACTGCACATCAAACTTAATGGCCAAAGCAGTTAGTCTTACAATTCTCACCTCAACAGGCACTACCTACAGTTTGTCGTGCTACCCCTAAGTCCAGGCAATTTTTTTGTTGGTGAGTTTTAGGTGAAAACACTCAGCATGTTTTGGGAGGTGGGAAGTACTGTACAGAGACCACATGCAAACTCAGCACAGGCATTAGACAGTGGTTAGGCACAAGTCTTGTATTTGGGTCTATATTAGATCACTGACTGCTTTAGGTGACAAATGCAGAAACTTGGACAACTAAATGTCGAAATCTAATACATGCAAAAAGCCATTTACAGAAATAGTGTCACAGGGAAAAATTTGCATGAACAATTTATTTATTTATTTATTTATATTTGTTGACCGGGAGTGTCCGACTGGACGTAAGTCCATTTTCAGCAGAGGCCCGGGGACAAAAGCTCCACAGTTAAAATAAACAGACAGTAGTTACATTGGATTACATAGCGATTAACAATTTACATAGCAATCACTTACAACATATTTACAGATGAAGAACATAGTACATCAGTAGACAACTAGAATCTTTATCTGTGAAGTACATAACAGACATTAACAAATGTTACAAGAAGAAGTTCCTGCTGTATAATAAGTACTGACTTATGAGCATCTGAGCTTGCTATAATCAAAGTAGTTAGTGGAGTGGAAAGAAAGGTAGTGTTTGGATGGGGTGAGTTATATTAGAGTGGGAGTTGCAAGGGCATAGGCAGCATGTTTTTATGTGTGCTTTTAGTAAAGTTTTGAAGTGGGTGCATGATGGTACGGAGGTAATTGTGGGTGGGAGTGAGTTCCATAATTTGGCTATGGCGCAAGAGAATAGTGCTTCACCAGCAGAGTTATTGGCTTTAGTGATCTGCAAGTGATTTTGTTGCTGGATCTTAGTTGTCTGGTGGTGCGATACGGTTGGAGTAGATTCTGGAGGGATGGGACATTTAGTGGATGGTTTACTAGTTTGTGGGCGAGTGAGAGTTGATACCATTGAAGGAGGTGAGGGAGTTCAAGCCAGCCCAGTTCAGCAAGTGAGAGACAGTGGTGACTATGGTAGGATGCCCCTGTGGCGAATTTGGCAATTTTGTTGTAGCAGGTCTGTAGCTTGTTTAGATCGCATTGCCTTAGGTTGGTATATATTGGAGAGGCATAAAGTAGGGTGGAGATAAGGTGGGAATTTGCTATTGAGATCTTTGCTGCTTTGGTGAGAAGTTGCTTATTTCTATATAACGCTCCTAGTTTTTTGTGGACTTTTTTTATGGTCATGGATATGTGAATGTCAAATTTTAGTTTATTGTCGCTCTGGCCAGAATTATCTGCCAACACAAAAATGCCTCCAATATATCAGAAATAAACTACAGAGACAAAAACTACACAAAAAATGAAGACATTATTAAAACATTTGAACAAATATACTCTCAAATATATGGAGCACAAATACTACAAACCTCAAGGGGAGATAGAACTCTTTTTCTTCAAAAACTGAAATTCCCTAAACTCAATTTAGACCAACAAAAAAAACTAACTGAGCCGATATCCATCAGTGAAATTATTACAACAATCAAACACTTAAAAGTGCATAAGGCTCCGGGTCTGGATGGACTCACATCAGAGTTTTACAAAGCATTTTCCCCCTTGATAGCCAAACTACTATACTATACACTGAATTACATAATAAACTATAAAATAAATGCTATCCACTTTAATGCCTCTAAAACTATATTTATATTAAAAGAACACACAGACCCCAAAAACCCCGACAGTTACAGACCCATCTCCCCTCTTAAATATAGATGCTAAAATATTTACCTCTATACTTGCAAACAGAATGAAAAATCTGATAGAAAAAATCCTCTCCCCAGAACAATCCGGTTTTACACCACATAGACAGACTAGTGACAATACATTAACATTAGATGCACTAATATCCTACGCTAACCGATACAATATCAGCATCTACACAATGGTAGTGGATGCCCACAAGGCATTTGATAGGGTTAATCTAGAATTCTTACTCCAAACACTACCCTACTTTAATATACCCAATAACTTCATTCAGATCATCCAAACTCTCTATAGCAACCCATACACATCTCTGTATATAAATAAAACTTGGTCAAATAGGATCCTAATAAAAAATGGAACAAGACAAGGATGCCCACTATCACCCTTCCTGTTTAACCTATACCTAGAACCACTCTTTCTATACATTAAACAAAATACATATCACAATCCCCCATCAACACACAACTTCAAAATATACCTCACTGCATTTGCAGATGATCTGAACATATACTGCACTACACCAAATTCAGATATAAACAAAATAATAGCTGCAATTGAGCATTTCTCGACTATCTCTAACTACAAACTAAACCTTAATAAAACTAATATTTCCCCCAAAAAACACCCAAACTCATCTCACTAATACCATTGTTAAACACAATAAAAATTAAAGAAGAAACTAAATACCTGGGACTCACCTTTTTCCAGAGTAACAAAGACTTCTACCAACACAATGTAAACCTTAAATGGCAAAATATAATGCAAGACTGCAAAAGATGGAACAACCTAAAACTACCATTCTTGGCCAAAGTATCAATAATCAAAATTAACATTTTACCTAGATTAATGTATATATTCATGACATCACAGACAACAATACATAATAAATTCTTCAAACAAATTCATACCTTCCTAGCAAAATTTATATGGGAACCCAAAAAAACAGAATCTTCTATCCAAAATTAACACTCCCCAAAAGCAAAGGAGGACTAAATCTACCAGATTTTAAAATGTACTACTCGATCATTAACACTAACAGAATATTGAGAATAGCTGAACATAACCCGTCAATGGAAAATTGGTCTCCTCTCTGGGTGACAATATATTATAGATATATTAAAGCTCTAGGTTTCAATCCCAAAGCACTTCCATTCCTGAAGCAGAAAGAAATACAAACTTATAACATTATAGAGCCCTTAAAACATTCTATCAACCTAGCACAAAAACTCTTTCAATTCTTGAACCTTAGACATGCCATGACAATACTGCAACCCCTTCATAAAACCCAAATTTAAAAATAAACAATAAGATGCTGGACTTAGTCCCTTTTCCCAGACTAAAAGATAAAACAATCCAAGATATCTATACCTACCTTAACTGTTCAATACAAGAAATGAGGACCAACTTAAACCTCCCTAAATCACACATAATAATCCTAAGACAAATCAAAGAACTGTGTTCCAGTTATCTCCAAAATATTACTATGACCAATAGTGAACATAGAAACTTGTAGCAGGCTTTGGAAAACTATTATCACAACAAAGAAAACTATTACCAATTCATATAAAATGATAAATGAAATCAAATACCAGAAGGACCTCCTCTTCTCTAACTACTGGAGAAAAATTAAACCATCCATAGATGATCAGCAAATAAGCCAGGCAATCAATCTAACACTGAAGATTCTACCCCTCAAAAAGTTAGCATACACTCAGCTCATGATCAATAATAATGCTTATTTTACACCTGCAACCCTACACAAATTTAACACATCAAAATCACCTTTCTGCCCACACTGTAAGGACCAGATAGCTGACTTAATCCATGTATTTTGGAGCTGTAAATGTGTCTATAAACTCTGGAACTCTCTCAAGGTACAATTACAAAAACGGGTTATCAAACATCAACATTAACTTGGGAATTCACTCTGTTACACATTCTCCCACCCAACATCCCAAGAAAACAAGCAAATACACTTTTAACAATTTTCCTACTAATGAAACTGTATATAGCTTTTAAATGGCTAGATACGATAAATATCTCTTGGGAGGGTTTTAAACAAGTAGCTATACAACACCTTTTAGCTCATAAAATAGTAATAGATAAAAGAAACAAAAACATGAAATCCAGAGAAATTTGGGAACAAACCTTTAACATCATATTAGCATAATTCATCACACAGAAACTTAGAAATTCACTATAATGGAACCAAAGAACACATACAAGTTCAAATATTAAATAATAACTTGGATATTACGAATGTATATACTGTCTATATAACTGTGGAATTAACAATGAAAGCATCTATGTACATAATGTAAATAGATATGTTGTATGACCTATATCCTGTGGTATTTGACATCAATGTATAACATATGTATATGTGTGTATGTGTATGTATGTATATATGTGTGTATGTATGTATGTATATATATATATATATATATATATATATATATATATATATATATATATATATGTATGTGTATGTATGTATGTGTATGTATATGTATATATATATATATATATATATATATATATATATATATATATATATATATGTACACGGTCATGTTGTAAGATGGTTTTTATTTGTGACATTTATTAATGTAAAAATAAAAAAAAAATTATTGAAAAAAAAAAAAAAATTTTAGTTTATTGTCTATTTCCACTGCTAGCAATTTGGTGTGTTCAGTTGGGTATAGAGTGGTGTTGTCTTTTGCTGTGATGTTAAAGTGAGAGTTGTTTTGAGTATGTTTGGTGGGTTGGAAGATGAGTAGTTTAGTTTTGTTTGGGTTGAGTATTAAATGGGCATCTGATAACCAAGTTTCAACAGAGGAAAAGGCTTCCTGTGTGACTTTTTGCAGTTTGGGTAGGGACTGGGCTGAGCAGATGATGGTTGATTCATCTGCATATTGTATGAGTGTGCCATGTTTGGTGGCAGAGGCTAGATTATTGGTGAAAACAGAGAAGAGTAGGGGTCCAAGGATGGATCCTTGGGGAACCCTTATGGAGACAGGTAGTTGGGGAGATATGTCATTCTGCCATACAACAGATTGTTGGCGGTCAAACAAGTAACTCTGAATTCAGTTGGTGACTGATTGTGAGAAGAATAGGTTATTGAGGACAGAGATAAGTTGTTTGTGTGGGACCATGTCAAATGCTTTAGATAGGTCTAGGAAAGTAGCAGAGGAGAGATATCCATTGTTTTTATGCCGAAGGATAGTGTTAGTAAAGGAGAGTAAGGCAGTGGTGGTGCTATGGTTTGGTCAGAAACCATGCTGAGTATTGGAAAGGAGTTTGTTAGTAAGGAGGTAGTCTGAGACCTGAGAGTGTATGCATCTCTCTAGTATTTTGGAGAGTGGAGAGAGAATAGCTATGGGGCGGTAAATGGTTAGTTCTGTGGAGGGTCTGCCTTTGTGGAGGGGAATTATATGTGATACTTTCCACAGTGTGGAACAAATAAAAAAAAAAAAAAACCTCTAAGACCCTAATCGAGTTTGGGGCTTCGCCCACCACCCACCCGATACAGGGTGCTGTGAGCCCCACAACCCCCCTACTTAGATATACAAACTATGAAATGCTCTATATTGGGGAAAAGGGCAAATCCCTGATGACAGGTAAGCAAATTGTTTCCCTGGTTAAAAATTCAACTAATTGGCTTTTCGCGTGTATTAGATTTCAAAATTTAGGTGACGAAGAAAGAGCATTCGATAACCTAAGCATTCGAAGATCTATTATAGACCCTTGTATTATGTGCATGACACACAAAGGCCTTAGCCATTATGTTAACTATGTTAAAGATTACATTGCTCCTTTATATTTTTCGGACATTTAACATCTGATAATGGAGTGGTGACATAGGCCCAAAGAACTTTTTCTGGCATGCCCCAGGCTACTATGGCAACAAAGAACTTAAAAAAAAAAAGATGTAATAATGTCATAACAAAACTGGAAAAAGCAGCAGAGTAAGATCCATTTTCAACAACAAAACATATTAAGGGTTAGTCATACCTATCTACTGGATGAATTTTTGCATAAAGTCCAGATGGTTTCCATTCTTCACTAAATTGCGGTCTTTTTTTATGTCAAATTCGTGACAAATCATTAAAGACTGAACTTAGAAAATAATGACAGACATTCGAGTTTCAGACTTCATACCCTTTCAGAGTAGTACAAGCTCCCTGAATCATATATTCACTATCGTCTCAGTTAATTAATGTTCTATTGCAAATATGCACCCAAGACACATGCCTTGCACTACCAGTTGGTGTTCTATTATTCGCATATTCTTTTTATATGTTGCTTAGTTACATTATCTGTATTTTAGTGAGGTATTATAAATGGGTCCTGTATGACACCAGATTCCTCAGCACTGTAGTTTTTTATATGCTTTTAGTCTACCTTTCTTTGGTCCCTGTTTTTCTTCACTTGTGATACTAAGCTGACATCTGCAGAAAAGTATACATTACTTGCATGCTGTAGAGTGGAAGGTTAAAGGAGGTGCTTGCCAACTAATTCATTATTAATCGAACCACAGTAGTCTGTTTCTTAAATCGTTTTAGACTCACATTTATGGCCAGGCCTTCATTATCTTTTTTTTTCTTTTCTGGTAAATGACAAAGATTTGCCGTCAGAAAATAAGGGCAGTCACTGGAGTTTTTGCAGTTGTTATTGTGCCGAATAATGACAACCATGTGAGGTTCAGTCTTCATATCCTTCAGAAAATGTTTGCTACTGCAAAGCTTGTTATTCTGAAAGTTTTCTACTTGTACAAGATAAATACTTAAAATCTGTTCATGATTTTAATTTTTTGTTTCTGATTCCTGAGCTATGATGTTGAGAGGGCAGACAGTGTTGCATTAGGTGACACTGTATGGTTATTACAGCAGTGAGCTGAGATGCAGTAATTAATTCATATGATCCTAAGAGGATATGTCAGGTACACTGTCAAAAACATGGTTGTAGGAGATGGTTGTGTGTGTATGTGCAGAGGATGTAGTTCTCAACTGACCTCGATTTTTTCCACATATTTTTTTATTATACTTTGTAAAATGTATGGCTTATGGTAACTGTTGGTACACTGGAGTCAGTAAATGACAAACTTATGAGTTCCAGACTTTGTACCCTTTAGGAAATGCTTGCTAAGGTACAACCTGTTAACTGTTATATTAGTAATTAACTATATAAGACCAATATGTGAAATCTACTCCTGATTATGTGCCGTTGCCTCCAACTGTTTTTTGGGTTTGCCCTGATTCTTGAGCTTATAGTTTGAGTGCTGTGGTAGGCTATGTGTAGCTGCACCATCAATACTGAAGCAGTAATATTAAATATATTGCTGGAAAAAATTTTTTTGTACTATATATGGCAATCTCAGCTAGTATCATGGGTAGTAAACTACATTACAAGAAGATATGTGTATGTGTGTGTGCATGTGTGCACGTGTGCGTGTGCGTGTGTGTGTGTGTGTGTGTGTGTGTGTGTGTGTCTTTGTGTGAATGTGTTTGTGTCTTACAGCTGGAGCAACCAGCTAAATGCATTTTGTGTATGAGGGTCTTGATATCTTTTTCTGAGAAATTTGATATAATAATTTGTCAGTGTATGTATGATAATCATTTTATTTAGGTGTTCTTGTAAAATGAGGACCAAAATGTTCTTTTCTATGAAAAATTATTCATTTTCATTTTGAATTGCAGTATCACAACAGACATATTGTATGTATTCTGAGAGGCATGCACATATTTGAGATTCATAGAGTGTTACTTGCCTGATAATTAGAGGGGCGTTTCTAGGACTAGCCTAGTTTTCACAAAAGATGAATGATGTGCTGTATCTGAATAGGACATTGAGACCCAGGCATTTATAAGATACCTCTGTCCATAAAGGACATGGGTGCCAATACCACTGTAATATTCCTAATCCCCATTCACTGGTCTATGTTGCACTTAAACTGGGTAACAGATGAACTCAGCTTCACATGGATGGGAAGCCTGTTCCATTGGGGGTTCAGTATGCTGGACACATCTGTCTTTCCAGCATGTTTTGTTTTAGACACAGACAAAATTCAGGTCCCTAGACCTTGTCTTTCTGGTACTCTTATACTTACAAATATGTAGGTGGTTCATAACTGTGTAGTTTGCGGATGCCTTGTAAGACAAGCATGGATCACCCCTCAGCAATCCATAGGAGAGTGAGTAGAGGGAAAAGTGAAAGGGCTTTAAGGTGTGGTGCATAAGCAGGTTTGTTATGCCTTGAATTCTTTTTGTAAGTAACATCTGAGGTAACTATAGATACTGCTTATTCCTGGCCAGGTACCTACCAGAGGGAGCATTGTACTCTATGACTGATCTAAGGGTAGAGTCGGATAATGAACACTTTGATGCTGGACGCCATGTCTTACTTAGAAGTTGACCAACATATTAGTGTTTCCTCACAACTGTGGCCACATGGTGATCGAAGGTAAGGCTACTGTATATGTGCGTACACAGATCCCTGACCATTACATACATATATACATAAATACATACGACTGTTTCAAGGACAGGCATTAACCCCTTCTAGCTTGCCAATATACCAAAACACTTGTTCCCATAATAAATGTCCAGGCTGTTCTTAAAAATATCTAAACTAGTACTTGCTTTAATGTTATTTGGTAGTCTGTTCCAAGCATCAGCTACTCTGTCAGAGAACCAATTAGTACACTTCTCATTCCTGTAGAATATTCTACATAGGTTATTGGATGATTCTCTAGTACTTTTAGATAACCCCAAACATTTCCAGAGGTAGTTGTCCATAAATGGCCTATATACCTGAATAAGATCTCCTCTCAAATATCTGTAAGAGACACTGTACAAGTTCAGATATTTTAGTCATTCAAAAATACTTTGATTTTTACATCCATGGATGCCCTTGTTATATTTCCGCTGTACTATTTGCAGTTTATTCATGCTTGTTTTCCTATAGGATTTCCATATTGTTATTCCATACTCAGGTTTGGGTCTAATGTAACTAACAAACAATGACTTCATTATGTTTGATTTCCTAGACTTTATAAATCTTCTTATACAACCTGTAGTTCTATAACTATCATTAGCCTATTGGCTGATATGATTAGAATAACTCATAGCTGAATCTACCCATATACCCAGGTCCTTAAATGAGTCTACAGTTTCAATCACTGTGCCCTGTATTAAATATTCACCTTTCAGTTTGTCTCCCAAATCTCATATGCTTAGTGTTTGATGTATTTAGCAACATATTATTCTCCTGTGCCCAAATGGTCAATTTAGGCAAATTATTTAGCAGATTATTCGGCTTTATCTGTAACACTTGTAGTCAGTTTACCCAATTTGAGATCGTCACCATATTAGCTGTAGAACACCTCAGATGAAAAAGTTAGGTCTGAAAGATACAACCTAAACAAGTAAGGGCCTAGTACAGAGCCCTGAGGGACAACTTGAATGTAACCAAGGATTTCACCTGTCCAGTTAGTGTGTGATACTTGCCATGTCCTATTTGTAAGCCATGCAGCTATCCATCTTAACAACAGTACATCAATACCTAGTTGTACTAATTTATTGATCAGTGTTTAGTGGATGACCCTATCAAAGGCTGTAGTTAAATCTATATAAATCACATCACAGCACAATTTTTCATTCATACCTGTTATTATAGTGTTATAGAACATAATGTTAAAGGTGGTAATACATCTAGTTTCAACATATGCATGCTGATATATGGTTTCAAGTACCAACCTGTCCAGTTCTGACAATAACTTATCCAGTATTGCCTTCTCCATTATTTTTCCACAACATGAAAGTAGACTTAAGAGTCTATATGATTATGGGTTTGTCCTACTCATCTTTCCCTTAAAGACAGGTTTAATAAGTGCACGTCTCCAATCTTGAGGAATCTCCCCATATTTATATGATCTAGTGAATAATTGATGTAATGGTAGTGTGAGTTCTTGCTGAAGTGTTCTCAGGTCATTGTTACTTATTCCGTCTCCTCCATGTGCTTTGTTTGGATCCAGTTTGCACCGTGCTTTTTAAATATAATCTAATTTGATTCCAGTATCTTGGGTTACCTGGATGTCGCTAGGACAACTTACCACCCCTTTTGTGGAGCCAAACTGTCTTGCATAAGATTTTGTAAATATATCTATAATGTTGTGTCTGAGAATAAATTTTAGAATCTGCACACAGTTTATCAATTGGTGTATCTTTACTCCTTCCACATCTTATATATCTATAAAACAGTTTACTATTATGCTGAGTATCTTTATATACATTTTCTTCAATTTTTCCTTGATCTTGTCTAATACTGTGCTTTATCTGTTTGCCCAGCTAATTTATTTCAGTTTTCAAAGTTGTATTCCGACCTCTCGTCCATTTCTTATATTTTTTTTTGCCTCTCACCGTAATCAGGCCTCTTGTTCTTATGGAAATATACCCCCTGATGTTGCATGCCTAGATCCTGATGTTACTTTTTTTTTTTTACTTTTTGCACTCAAACAATTTCACTTTCAAAACTTTCCATATACCCATCTGCAGTTTTTCCACTGAACACCTCACTCCATTTAGTTTTATACAGTCAATGTTTTGCTTCCCTACAATCTGTAATTAACCTTCTGTGCATTGGCTTTGATTACAGTTTGGTAGAATTATCTAGCAACAAATAAACCTTATTAACCCCATGATCACTGCGCATCAATGGTGATAAACTTGACTTGAAGTTACAGTAATTTCTTTGAGACAACTCTTAGGGGTGTATTATCAACATGGTAATTTGGCAGGGGGGTTGCCTTCCCAATGAGTACAATTGTGCATTTCTTAGCCTGGAGTTTAAGACCATGGCTTCAGCATCATTTGTTAGTCAGAGACTGACCTTCTTGAAGAATGCTTGAATCTGCTGAGGAGTCAGTAATAACCCCTAGCTTGCAATCATCTGCAAACTTAGTCAACCATAAAGCTTCATCATTTGATTCCATTTCAGAGATATAGATGCAAAAAAGGAGTAGACTCACAACAGAGCCCTGGGGGACTGCACTAGTGACTGGCCACCTGTTACAGGTGACCTCACCTATTTTGACCTCCTGCGTCCTATCAGTGAGTCTGTCAGTGAGATTCACTTGCCCACTTTCTTTAAAGGTATTAAGCTGTACAAAATAATATTAACGTGAGGTTGTCACAGGGTCTTATTCCGAAATATCAATGCAAGGATATTTTCGATTGAAGCTAGGGTGTAATTCGGATTAGAATGCCCTTTGTAAATTGAATAAGTACTGTCCAGTTTTATAGTGCTGCAAAGTAGTTTACTTCATTCATAATGGGTAGTAGGGGAGGCCTGTCATCTCATTTACAGACAATATTTTTCCATTTCTACACCGTATTTGATCTGATAAAATATAAAAAAATATATTTATCTTTGCCTCAACAGTGTGCTATAATTCTCCATGTGATGCTTTCATTGTTCTTGGTCCCCCAGACCTCATGGTACCGGCCCAGCTAACAGTGCCCCACTTCTATGCAGAGTCTACCAGACATACTCCTATGCCAGGTGTTTTCTGGCATTTTGTGGATACAGTCATGGATACTAAAGGTACCCTGGGAGCTCAGACATCTGTGCTTCACTCCTGTGGAGTTTTTTTTTATATGCCTTACCTCGTTCTCCTTCTACATCCCCCATGCGCACTGACTATTTTTGAGGAAAACTCTGCTGTATTGACCAAACCACACCTTAGGAAGCATCATCAATGAGCACCCTCCCACCTTGCTGCTCTCTCAGTCACCAAAGCTGCTAACCAAACACAGGAGAGCTGGTCCATGGTAAGTGCTTTATTCCCTTTATGCCACTTGAGCAGGGCAGCTGAACTGTAGTTAAGGATTTATCTGTCTACACCACTTATTTATTTATGTATTTAAGTTTAATGACCGTGGAAGTGCACTGGGCCATGAAAAGCACTTTTTCAGTGAAGGCCCAAGGAGAAAAGCTCTACAATAATTGTAAGTTACATTTCACATGTTACAAAAGGAGATAGTTCATACTGTTAATTAAACATTTAAAGATAAAACCCATGATATTTGCAATTGGCTTGTCACAATGTTATCGAAATGAGTGACATAATTTAATACAGAAATGTCAACATTTACATAAAGTTAATATTTTTTGTATAAACTCAATTGTAGGCATTATATTTCCAAAGATATATCGACTAGCCATTAGTAGATTATGAAAATATTATGCATGGAGATGGTAATAGTATATATTTGATTGAAGACTATAGTACAATAGATATTAGTAAAAAATTGTTTTTGGTAGAGGAGGGATTGTTTTTGGTGTGATGAAGTAATATTAGAGGTAGTTGGAAGACTCAGTGCAAGGTGGAATGAGGAGCTAGGGTTTTAAGTTGGAGTGCGGCAAGGGCATTCCTATTAGGACGAAAGATGAGAGAGTAGCTGAGATTTGAAATCTGTATGGTTAGGTAGGTGGGGTCGGTGTGTGGGGAGAGACGTCCACTGTTTATCCAAGGAGTGGCACAGCAGTAGGTGGCCAGGAGGTCATGCAGGTTTGTGGAGCTGAAGGAGATTTTGTTTTTTGGATATCAGTGAGTGGTTGGGAATGTAAGGTTTTAAGGAAGTAGCGAGAGCCGGGTAGTCCACAGGTTTAAAGATGAGCTTGTGGGCAATGGTGAGTTGTAGGTAACTGAGGTAGTTGGGTAGTTCAAGCCAGATGAGGGTGAGGAGGGAGTGTGATTGGTGGGCTGAGTTGTTTGAATTGGTTGCAAATTTGGGGATTTTGTGGTATCAGGATTCAAGTTTGGACCAAAGGCCAAGATGGAGATTGGTGAAAAGAGGGGCATCATACATATAGGAGGGGAGTAGGAAGGTGGATGCAATAGTTTGACGGGTAGAGGGGCTTAGGAAGTGGTTGTGTCTGTAGAGGAGACCTACATTTTGGTGGGTTTTCTTGATTGCAGAGTGGATGTGGGTGTCAAATTTTAGTTCTTCATTAATAATGATGCCAAGAATGCTTGGTGTTGATAACAAGTTCAAGGAGGGTGTTGTTTTGGCTCTGGTTGGTGAATGTGGAATTGTCAATGGTAAGGTTTTTGGTAGGGGAAAAACATAAGTTTGGCTTTAATTTGCATTTAGTGCCAGATGATTAGGCTGCATACAGTTTTCAGTTTTGGAGAAGGCTAGTTGGGTTTTTGCTAGGAGCTTGGAGGGGGAGAAGGCTGAGCAAATGATTGTTGAGTCATCTGCATATTGGATGATAGATGAGTCTGGCACAGATTGGTGAAAGTTGTTACTGAATAGGTTGAAAAGAAGAGGGTCAAGAACAAAATCTTGTGGGACACCTGTGGGTGTGGGAAGAAAGGGGGAGGTTGAAGTTTTCCATTGGAAAGCTTGGTGGCGTTTGGACAAGTTTCTCGAAAACCAAACGAAGATGGTGGTGGGAGAGAGGTGTACAGTGGATAGTTGGGATATAACAAGGGTGTGTGAGATGGTGTCAAAGGCCTTTGACAGATCTAGGAATAGTGTGGATATGAACTTGCCTGAGTCGCGTTTGAGGTTTATGGTTTTGAGAAAGGAAAGAAGGGCAGCCATGGTGCTGTGGCCAGGGTGGGAGCCGTGTTGGGTAGGGGAGAGGAGATTGTTTAGTGCTAGGTGTGCCATGAGTTGTGCTTGTATTGTTTTCTCTAGTATTTTACAAAGAGGGGAAAGGATGGCAGTAGGCCTGAAGGTGGTGGTATCAGTGTTTTTGCCACCTTTGTGGAGGGGCATGATGTAAGCATGGCACCAGATAGAAGGGATATATGATTCTTGTATGGATCTATTTATAAGAATGTAGATGGGATAGGCAATGTTGTCTGCAGATTGTTTGATGAAGTGGATGGAAGACTGTCGGGTGCATTGCAACAGGATTTGACTTTGAGGCAAAGTCTTTTTATAGTGCTTGTGGGGATGGGCTTGAGGTAGAAGGATGTGGAGGAAGGTTGATGATTGGGGTGGTGGTTGGGGAAGGAGGGGGTGGTGGTGGAGGGTAGTGGGAAGGAAGATGATAGTTTAGCTATGCAGTCTATAAAGAATGAGTTTAACCGGCTCTCTTTTTCAGGGTTGGAGAGGTTGGGGTCTGGGCAGGGGTTTTATTTCTTGCCAGGATGCAGCATGGATGAGATGGAGTCCCAGAATTGTCTGGGATTTGTTGAGTGCAAGGACTGGAGTTTGGAGTAGTGGGCTTTGTGGTCTTTAGTTATTAGTATTTTTTCAGAGTTTTGTAGTTCCTTATACTCTTGGAAGGTGTTACGGTTTTTATATTTTTGATATTATTTCCATTTGTTTGTCCCTTTGGTGCAAGGTTAGTTTAGTATGTGTTGATAACCATGGGCACTGATTGATTTTGATAGGCTTGGTTCAAAGGTGGGGGGGGGGCTTGCTAATTGAGAAGGGTTAGGAATGAGTGGTTAAAGGAGGAAACAGCATCATCTAGAGGAAGGGTTTTTAGAGGGGACCAGTCAGTATGCTTTAAGCATTGGGAGAAAGTTAGAGGGTTGAAAGAGTAGAGATTGCAGGTTTGAGTGTAGTGTTGTTGTTTATGCAGTGGAGATGGGAGATGGTCGGCAAAGGCTGGAAGGTGATCGCTTATAGGACCAGGTACTGATAAGTTTTGGGTGAGTAGTTAGGATCCAGTCAGTGATGGTACCAGAGGTACCATCTTTATTTGGTGTGGTTGGAGATTGTACAAGTTGATTGCGTGATACGGAGCTTCTGAGATAATAGTGTTCCAGTTGATGTTGGTATCACTGAGGCAACAGATTTCATTTTTTATATTGGATAGAACCAGTACAGGATGTTTTCCAGAGTTTTGATATTATCACTAGGGCAGTGATACATACATACATAATTGTGGTTGTTTATTTTTAGTAAACCCGTTCTAATTACACCGTTTGCAAAGATTGTTTTTTTATTTGAGTAAGGAGTTATGGTATGGGTGGAAGGGTAGATTATGGTTACTCCACCTCCTTTTGTTGTGTGTTGTATAATTGAAAATGATTTTGAAACCTGGTGTTAGGATTTCGTTACCGTTTATATAGGTTTTCAGCCAATTTTGAAAAACTGTGGTAATGTCGGGGTGGTTATGGGAGAGCCAGGCATGGAGGTTAGGGATTTTAGGTTCTGTGCATTAAGTGTTGTGAGATGAATGGACTTTGAGTTTGTGGGTTGAGAGGAGGCTTTGTTGAGATTGATGTTAGAGATGGGTGCAGGGTTGTGGTGTATGTCGCCGACTACTGAGAGATATGTGGTGGAGTAGAAGAGTGAGGCAGTGTGTTGGGCAAGGGTATCTGGGGTTGTATGATAGTAGTGATTTTCTGGTACCACATTTAAGAGGGGAGTACAGGCTGTTTGGCTTGCGAGCAGTTTTGGTTTGAAAAAATAGATTGAGTTAGAGGTACAGAGTCGATGTGAGATGGATGAGTCGGATGGGAATTGAGGTTGATGGTAAGATGTAGTGCAGTGTATGTGAGAGTTATGACAAAGGTTGGGGAAAAGTGTGAGATAGGTAAGAGAAGAGAGATATTCGTAGGGCAAATTCAGTGGCAATATTCATTTTTAGGTTGATCTATTCAGTGATGGTGGATGATTTTCAGTAGAAAACCTTTATTTGAGATTACACTTTTCATGAGTAAAAGCTCATTATATGTTATTACTTCTGCTGCAACTGTGGGGCCAATATGAAGGATTGTGGATACCACTGTTGGGGAAAGCAGTTATATCTGTATTTTGCCCATTATAGTTATCATGAATGTACTCTTTTTGATAACTTCTAACAGTTACAGAAACTATAAACAGAACAGTTACACAGAAGTCAAAATTGGGCAGTTAACACACACATAATCACATGCACATACTCAGTCATGTATAAAATACTGCAACAGAGACCACTATGCCATAAAGCAATGAATATTTTTTGAACAGAAGAAAAATTACTGGTGAAGACTATCTTTGTATACATTGAGGCAATAGAACTACACAAAGTAATATTTCTGTTAGTCCACAAAAAATGTCTCTCAAACCAGTGTTGTCACAACCTACAGGTGATTTGCATCATCTGTCTTCTTTTTTGACTTCCTAATTGAAGATATCTAAGCTTCCTTGGTGTATTCTGCAAGATCTTCTTTTTTTGTAGCACAATCCTACAAGCCACTATTCCATGCCCAAACTCCAACATCATTAAGATGCCCGATTCCCTAACAGGCATAAAGCCCACCTTTAATAGAATAAATGTTCATTAACTAAGCCTTTCTATGTAATACAAATAATATTGGCCTGTTTTAAATAAGCAATATTACTGAGACAATGCACAAAATGCTCTATTTACATCAATGTTATTTACATTTATGTCTATGCAATTTAGTGACCATGTGACACATCATATGGCAAGAAGTTCCACACTGTGTAATACTCACATGCATACATATATATGCTATGGATTTTGATTACAGAAGACCTAGAAGTAATTGAAAATACAAATTGTAAGTTGTGCAAAATCTGCTGTACCTAAATGTGTTTAGTATATGTTGTAGAAATACATGGTCTCACCAACAGAAAATGGTAATGTACAGATTTCACCACCATTCATACAGAAAGTCGAAACATAGTTCAAACTATTTACATGCAAAATGGTGTAGTTACTGCAGCTGAGCACTGAATTTCCGCTGGTCATTGCGACAAACCCACAAGATCCTTGCATCCATCTGAGCTAACACCTCTTTGGCAAATGGGACCTCAGTTTAACATATCATCTGAAGGGTGGCAGATTCTGGAGTTTATGGCTCTCTTGTGCTATACTGCAGTGCCATTAAATGGAAATTAACCCAAGAACCTTTGGTAGTGAATAGACTACCATTACATGGTTGATGTGACTAGAGAGCGTACAGAGGGGTTATAAAGTAAAACTGATGATACCTTTAAGAGATGTCTTCAATGCGTTTAATTATTCCCAGCGGCGAAGGAAGAATCCAATGAATGAGGGTATGGGTACAAGGGGATGACATGATGTTGCTTCATGTAGTATACCTAGATGCTCACAACAGTAGACAGTGTAGGGTGTCATTTTCATCATGCCAAAACAAGAAACAATGGCTTAGAAATGGATATATAGTGGTACAGATAGCTATTAGGCATAGCCAAAAAAAGAAATCAGTGCTAGACAAAGCTAAGAAGCTGATGAAGCACATGACAATACCTTTGTCTAGTGACACTCAAGAGGATGACAAGCACGACATAGTATGATCAGGAAGAGTATGCATATTAGAGCATAGCTGCACAGTCTCTAGTACATTTATAATGTATTTATGCATTTGATGACATTTGATTAAAGAATATAATGTTGTATAATCTCAGTAATACAGTCAAAAGACTGATGGACCCTTGTGTTTATTATCCCCTATAACAAAGTGAGAACATAACACGTGTATTCAAAAGAGAAGTTTTGATCTAGACATAATGACAGATAGTACAGTAATAAGGAATGGTTATATTACAGCACTGACCATCATTATTTTACAGAACAGAATTGCAATGTGTGTTGCGTATCTTCAGTAATGTCAGTAACATAGGGTCATCACATGTCCCACTTTATGCAGGACAACTACTGTCTGGGCAGTTGTGTCCTGTGAAAAAACATAAAAATGTCACATATCAGAATCAGAAATACTTTACTGATCCTGCAGGAAATTGCTGAAAGTTTTAGGGCAAAAAATTACATTTCCTTCAATACAGGCATAATTCCATTATTGTGTCTTTGAAACACTTAAATATTATATGAAACAGTATAAATAAATCAAATTCTAAAAAAAATGACCTTTTATTTTGGTAGTAAACTGAAGTCCTGTCTTTTGTACTGGTTGTAGGTGTGGTTTGTCCTACAAAATGGTACATTTTCATACAAAAATCCCACTTTGGGCATGTGGAGATGTGGCAGGCCTACGGTGACACAGTATGTACATGTACAAAAGCAATCTGTGAAGTCAGGACACGACACACATACAATGGAAATGATGTATTTTGTGTTGATTTGCCATGAAGGGCAAGGTTTTAGAGAATAAGGTAGTGAAGAGGGTAGGATACTAGATGTGTCACTGCTGTAATTTTGCCTTCATGTGACCAAGTTGGAACGGCAACAACAGTTTGAAAATTGCCCTGTAGGACTACGGATTGTCAGACAGGGAATTAGCCACT
Source organism: Protopterus annectens (assembly GCF_019279795.1). NCBI lineage: Eukaryota > Metazoa > Chordata > Ceratodontiformes > Protopteridae > Protopterus > Protopterus annectens. The sequence goes on along the minus strand of NC_056740.1, from coordinate 462,999,463 downwards.
GGTCAGGCAGTAGACAGATAATGAAAACAAAAACCCCACACTGTACCATTTCAGTTACTTGTCTACAGATAACAGTGAAATCAAGTACAAATGCATAAGCTGTAATGTAGAAAGAGACATACAACTGCTTAAGAGCATATCATACAGTGCAACCAGTAAGTCACCAACATGTAGCATGTATAGCAGGAAGTGCGTGAGAACAGCACAACATAAAAATATGAAATTAAAGGAATGGATCAGTGTGTCTGACCCATACCTCGCAACTGTCCACATTTTTTATGAATGCCCAGATTGTCATCTAATATCGTTGGTCTGTTGCTCTTAAAATGTTCACTTTTCCTCCAGATCAATGGAGTTGAAATTCACTAAATAATGACATATTTGAGCTCAGACTTCTTATCCTTTAGAAAATGCATGATAACACAAATTGTGTTATTCTAGCAGCTTTCTGAGTTTATATGAGCAATGTAGACTATAAAACAAAAGGAACTGAAGACTATTTATTCATGTTTGCATCCTGTATTAGGCATGTGCCTTTTTACAGAGCTATTAGCAGGTAAGAAAACCATCACACTTGGGTAGTATTCAGAGATCCGTTTGAACCTGAAAAAAGAAACAAGTCTGTTTCTACTACTGTTTGAAACTTACATCTTTCAGATGCTTTCTACAGATGGTAGGGCATTTGTGACATGAAATCATTGCACTTAGCTAGCATTTAGAAATCAGCACAAAATTAAAATATGAAATGAAATTAACTGAAAACTCTGTTTACCAATGTTTTAACTTTGCACTGCTCAGATGCTTTCCTGCAGGGTATTAGCAAGTCAAGTCATAACATCCCTGAAAAACTAGTTTCTGTGAGAATAAAAAGGACAGTTGAAACTAATGAATGACTCAGTGAGAGCTGTTGTAAGTACAACTGCAATTTGAGAAGGAATCTGCCTAACACCTCTGAAGCTTCCAGTAAGCACCCTCCCCCAACCCCTGCAGCCAAAGTTGGGACATGCCCAGAAAGCCAGACTGAAAATGTAAACAAAGACCAGAATCAAAACAAAAAAATCCCTGGGATTGTCCCTTTAAACTCCTTTAACATAGCGAGACAGTTTGTAAAAAGCAACGGAGATCTTGCTTTCTCCGTTACTTCCACCCACAGCTCTGATGTACTGCGTAAGCATACGCATGCGCAGTACATCAGAACTGCAGCAAAATACCAGACAGCTGCGGAAGGGCAGCAAGGAGGCATTATACAATGCCATTATTTAAGAAAAGTAAGTATTTTTCTTCTTAAATAATGTCATTGTATAATAGCAATAACCCACTTCTGGGTGTGGGTAATGCTGGATTTACCCATGGTTGTCTTTGTTTGACCACTCGGGCTTCGCCCTCGTGACCAAACCACACCAACTGTGGGTAAATCCAGCATTACCCACACCCAGGCATGGGTTATTGCTATATTATACAAGCAGAAAGCAGCTTAAACGCTGACTGAATTTCACAATTGCCAAACTTTCAAGCCTATGCACTGAAACAGCAGCTTAGTAGATGCGATTATTGACAAATAGTTTTACAGTTTAATAATGGCAAACCTAATTGTACAATACGCTCATGTAGATGACTTCAGCAGATTAATTTGTATTTTACAAACAGATTGCAGCATAAACGCAATGTTTTTCAACTGTTGCCGACATCATAAACTTATGCGCTGCAACAGCAGCCTAGTAGACACGTTGTTTTACAAAGAGATTTTCAGTTTAAAAAATGAAGGTACAAGAATATTTCGCTCACCTAGATGGCCACAGCACACTACGGGACTGCTTGCAGGTTACAGGGAGAGACGGGCGTAAAGATGGTGTAAGGGAATCACGGGAAAGTTTTAAAAGGTGTTATGGGTAGTCTACGACAACACCATAAAGAGGGATGAAATACAAGGAGATGATAGAAGGAAGACTGGAAATGGAGAACAGTATCAGCAAAGATGTGAAGAAGGGGGGGTGGGTACAGAACAGCAATTTAAAATAGCCAAATGAGCATACACCAGAGGAGGTATAGGGCAAAAAATACGCATGCACAAGCTGTATAGCAACCCGAGTGGGGCAAACACCCACAGAGAGAGCTATGGAAACAATCAGTAAGGCAGGTAAGTATGGGGAAGTAGGAGGAGGAGAGGCAGAGGGGGGTAGAGCAGCGAGGGGGTAGAACAGCGAGGGGGTAGAACAGCGAGGGGGGTAGAGCAGCTCACAATCGTAATAGTAAGTCGAACCTTGAGAAAAAGAAAGTATCAGGCAGGAACAGGAGATGAGCAAAAGGCTAGAGATGTCCAGAAGGGACTGAATTGAGTAGGAGGAAAGCAGTGAATGGGTCAAGGGGGACACAGCAGGCAGAGAAGCTGTAAGGGTAACGGGGGAGTAGGGTAGAAGGAGAGTGGGGAACAGTCCAGAGATATGCAGAAGATGGGCAATGGCAGAGCACCAGTGCAGGTAATTAACTATTTAGCAGTGCAAACTTTAGCTGTTCTCAACGGGAGGGAGGCACCCACAATGGGACTTGACTGCAGGTAGTACCAGGCAGGGTGGATCTGTGTGCTTTGCAGGTGAGAAGTGTTTGTAATAAACCTAGATGGCCACAGCACACTACAGGACCACTTGTGGGTTACTGGGAGAGAAGAGAGTTAAGATTCCTCAGCATCTAACCCTAACCCTGCACAACAGCCACATATCACCACATCCACTTTCACCTTCAAACCCGTGCCCACATCATATATAAAAATACTCTTAAAGAAATTTAAACTGAGCTCTTCTTCAGCTGATGACCTTCCAAGCGAACACCTAAAAATAGCAGCCAATAGCATTGCCTATCCTGTCTCAGTCCTTATAAATAGGTCAGTCCAAGAATTCCACATTCCCTCTCTCTGGAAAAAGTCACACATTATCCCTCTGCACAAAGGAGGAAATTCAACAGACATTAACAACATTAGACCTATAGCAATATTCTCTCTCCTCATCAAAATACTTGAAAAATATATTCAAAAACAATTGCTAGACTATCTCCTGCAGAAAGAACTCCTATCCCCTACAAAACATGGCTTTTGTCCTTTCCATAGTACTAGCACTGGCCTTCTAACTTATATAGATGCTGCAAATAAAACTAGATATAATGGCAAACAGTTTGTCACAGCAAGCTTCTACTTCAAATACCCTCACTAGGTCTCTCTCAGCCCACCCTTCTGTGGTTCAAAAGCTATCTATCCAATTGGTATCAGTCAGTAAAATGCAGTCCACCCTCTCTTCTTATCTCGCAGTCACCACTGGTACCTCAAGGATCCATCCTTGATCCACTCCTGTTCAACACTTTCACAGCCTCTATACATCCACACAGCACACCACCCTAATATAATATGCAGATGATTCCACTTTCATTTGCACATCTAACAACATGGTACACATCCAAAAAATTACTCAGGAAGCTTTAACAGCCATTAAACATATCTTCATAACTCCCAACTCATGCTCAACTCAAAAAAGACCAAACTACTACTTTTCCCTCATATCCCACTCTCATGCAAAAAACAACATTTAAAGTCCTCTCTCAATAATACAACCACTGAAGTCACTTCTCATAGCCGGCTACTAGGGGTGATAGTGGATGATAATTTTACATTCGACCTGCATGTACAAAATTACATAAACAAATCTCATCAAAAACTAGAGACGCTTTACAGAGCCAAAAACTTCCTCAGTGATGCAACTAAAACTACTTATCCCCTCCCCACACTTCTGTATGGTGCTCCCATCCTTACTAACCTTCAGGTGTCTCAAAAACTAAAACTTGAACAATGCTATAACAAAGTTGCTAAATTTGCAGCAAATACCCCTTTCAGAACCCATCGCTGTAAAGCACTAAAAAACTAAAATTGGTTAGAACTGCCTCATCAACTAACATATTCCCAGCTTCTTACCACCTATAAAATTATCCAGACTCCATCTGCCTGTCCAGCAGTAAAAAATATTCTGCACAACTATGTTCCCAGTCGGTCATTGAGATCCAGTGACCAAAAACTCCTGTCTACAAACCTATCAAATCTACTGGACATCGGCTGTACTCATACATAGGTTCATAGGTGTTTACTAGGCTAACAACCACAAGGGCCTTTTTAAGCCTAGCCATGCATCCCAAATCTCTGACAAGTTCTGATACCCTTAATAAGTGTAAGCATGGGCCTGGGAAATGAACCCTTTACAGGTTACCTGTTTTCCACAGAGACATAGGTGCCAAACTAGGGATGAATTTATGGTTTCCCATCCAATTGTCCAAGTTGCACTTGAATTGGATTAGGGAGGAACTCTGCTTCACATGGATAGGGAGCCTGTTCCATAGACAAGGTAGTCTCTGGAATACATACCTATCTCTCCAGCAGGTTCTTTGATATCACAGGCAAGGTTTAAGTCTTTAGAATGGGTAATTTTGGTACTGTTTGTGTTGTGGATATGCAGGAGATCCATCAGAGTGGGTCTGACAATGCCCTGTATGATAGGCATAGCTCTCGCCTCAAAAGCATGTAGGAGACAGAATACAGGGATAGGGCCTTGCGGCAGTCTGCATAGGACATATTACTTATGCCCTGTATTCTTTTACTGAAGAACCTCTGTGGACATTCCAATTGTTGGATATGCCTGGCTAGGTACATACCAAAGGCAGCACTGTACTCAATGATAGGTCTGATGAATGCCAAATACAGTGGAACAATGACTTCCTTGGACTTAGATGCCATACCTTTGTTTATAAGTTGAGCAACATAGAATGATTTCCTCACCACTGTACACATGCGATGATCAATGGCTAGATTACTATCTATGTGTGTCCCTAAGTCCCTGACTACTGAGTCAGCTATAAGGGGTGTGTTGTCAATATGATAGTTACCAGTGATGGATGACTTCCCAAAGGATACTATTATGCATTTCTTGGCATTTAATTTTAGTCCATGACTCTGACATCAGTTGTTTGTCTGTGTCAGCATTTGTGTCAGTGTGAGATTCAATGACAGCTCCTAATTTGCAAATATCTGTAAATTCAATCAGCCAGAGACCAGACATTGGCCTTGACTTCTGAGATGTAAGTGCCAAAAAGGAGCAGTCCAAGGACTGTTCCCTCAGGGACTCCACTTGTTACTGCCCTCTTTGTAGAGGTGGACTCCACAATTCTAACTTCCTGGGTCCTGTCTGTGAGCCAGTTGGCTATACACCGGGTGACATACTGGTTTGTACCTAACCTCTTGAGTTTGTCAACAATGCACGAGTGGGGTATTGTGTCAAATGGTGTGGCCAGGTCATAGTAGGCAGTGTGAATGATTTTGCCCTCTATCTATTACGTTGGTGACCTTCTCAAAGAAGTCCAAACTGGGTTGGGTCCAGTATCTGGAGGTTTACCATACCTCTGTTGATCATCTCCATGATTAGTCTTTCCATGGCTTTACATATAGGACTTTAAATTTCTAGTCTCCCACCAGGACACAAGTGCTCTTCAGCAATTGCATTCTGCTTGCTGAGCACACTCAAGCAAATCTGCAGTCTGTGGCTACCACTCCACCCATGCAGTATAAGAAGGAATCAGTACTGCAAAACTGAACAAGGATATACATTTTGAGCCACGAGCAGGGTCAGTCCACCAAGGCATTCTACTTGTATTTTTTTATGAGAATGAAGCTATTACATTAGCAGTATTTCTTATTAGTTCTCAGTGTGCTAATAAAACTGATTGTTGTAGCCTTGTGTCCTCCCACCCCCAGCTAGTGCAGTAATTATAACTGTCCAATAGACAGTATACATTTAATTCACATCCCTGTGACTAAATTAACCATCAAGCAGCCCTCTCAGTGCTTTCTGCCTTAGTTTGTATCACTTGGAGGCCCACCTGTTTATTTGCATCTCTATACACTCCCTTTCATTGCTAATGTATCTCCCTACTCTAATCTGTGCACACACTGGTTACTAATCAGCAAGTCAATGTGAAGACACACTCCCAACCTTAATAAAGTTTGCTGTCTCTTCTATCCTTCACTTTGCAGGTAGTTTGAATTCTTACTTACCCCCTCTGAGGCCTTCACTGATAGTTTTCCACCCTGATTTCTTTGCATTCCACCTGGTTTACACCCCTTGTGCTATCTCCCTCCCCCAGTACTAAGTCTATATTAGAATCCTGCTGAGCATGGAGCCATCTTTAAATTTCTAGTCTCCCACCAGGACACAAGTGCTCTTCAGCAATTGCATTATGCTTGCTGGTAAGCCGTTAGACCTCAGGAATTTGTTTAAAGTGTTCAGATTTGTAAAGTAATACTTACATTTTACTCTTGTCTTGGTGGGCTCTGCCCCGCTCCGTTCGCCCTTGCTAACGCTCGGGCTCTCTCCGCTCCCCTGCTCTGCCCCCTATTCTCTCCCGCCCCCACTTCCTCTACATTTATAGTAATCACAGCCACACCCACAGCTCACCCTCACATCATCTCCACCAATCACAGCTCCTCAAGTCAGATCACATTATACCACACCAACCTGCTTCACAAAAAATACTCCCAATCACTCTCATTCCCACTAGGCATTTTTTACATCACCCACACTACTTCCCCATCCACATATAGTGCAACCCTATAATTCCTATTCAGACCCCCACCTAGTACCATCTTAAACTTTATAACCATGACTATCACACAACTAAGTCTTGTCTGTCTTCTCATAATTCTTCATAACACCACAAGTTATCACTCTAGAAATATCCGTAAACGTAGTAGCACAGCACTGCATTATGCACTCTCATATACAGACACCACACATTATAATAATATCTGTCCACAATTGTTCAAGAACTACATAACGGACCAATTCAGAACTAAACACATATGCTCTCATTCCTACTCCAGAAAACACAATACTTTCTCACACTCTTCACCAAACTCCATCATCTGTATCACCATTTTAACACCAGGCTCACCATAAGTGGGGATATCCACCCCAACCCAGGCCCAAATCCATCCTGTCCAACACAAACTGCTCCAACACAAATGTCAGAACATAACACCCCCACCATCTTAATCCCAGGGAAAATCAACAACAGCAGCAAAACCAACCATCTTTTAATGCTAAATATTAATATTAGAAGTATCAAAAATAAAATACCTGAACTCCAGACCACAGTAGCACACTACACCCCAGACATAGTTGCTTTAACAGAAACCTGGCTAAATAAAAGCATAGCTAACTCAGAAGTTCTCCCTACTGGCTACAATATCTTTAGACAAGACAGACCACTTCGTAAAGGGGGTGGAACTGCCTTACTGTATAAGTCCAACTTAACTGTACGTCAATTACCAAACTCCTACCTCTCCCCCAATAATTGGGACATACTTATCTCACAACTTCAACTTCACCCTAAAAAGGTCATCACCACAATTGTGATCTGTATTCCACCTGGTAATACACCTGCTAGCCTTGAAGACTTCTTATCCTGGTGTTCTTCCACATACTCACAAGAAACCCTTATTCTGGGGGATTTCAACCTAGATTGGTTCACCTGCATATCAGAACCCACCAAGTAATCTAATAAATCTCCATGGCTACCAGCAGCTAGTCCAAATTCTAACTAGATGTGATAAAAAAATCTAAAAAGGAATCCATCCTTGACTGGGTCCTAACTAACAACCCCACATTGTACCCCCGCGCAGGCTGTCTCCCAGACACCTTAAGTGACCACAACATAATATACTTTATACGTAGTAGAACAAGCATATGCAAAACCACTAACTATATATCCACTAGAAACACAAAAAAATTATCTCCTGAGGTCCTCAACACTTTACTCTGTAACTGTGACTGGACCACCTTAAAAACCCTTCCACTTGCATATTTCAAAAAAAAACATTTCTACAACACCTAGACACTGTTGCTCCACTGCGCAAAATCAAGGTTAGAACCTCTACAAAATCCCTGGCTCAGTAAAGAAACCAAACAAATCCTCAAGACCAGAGACGCTGCCTGGCTTTACTATCAAAAAAACAAAGAAACACAAAGCCTAACTAAGTACCAAGAACTGCGCAACCATGCAAAAAATGTATTAGGCTGGACAAAAAATCCTACTACATGACATTACAAACTAAATACCAACACAACCCCCTAAAATTTTGGAAAAATGTAAACCAGCTACTAAAATCCACCCAAAAGGCTACCCCCAAACCACCTACCCCTGACAGTAAAGTTCCCATCGAAACACAATTCAACTCCCACTTTGTGAACTCAATTCTATCCTTAGTATCACAGGACAGTTCCTTCCTCACTACCCCCCCAACACAAATAACACTAATACAAGCTTTACCCTCAAAACAGTTTCCACCACTTCAATCAAAAGCATGCTCTCCAAACTAAAAACCTCATCAACAGCAGCCGACCTACTCCCCAGCTATTTCTTGAAACTCACAGCAGATGCTATTGCTATCCCAATCTCCACTCTCATAAACAGATCAGTTGTTGAAAACTATGTGCCCAAACTCTGGAAAATATCCTATGTTACACCCATACATAAAGGTGGGACCTCCACTGAACTTAATAACTACAGACCCATTGCTTTACTCTCCCCCTGGCCAAAATCCTAGAAAAATGCATCCATACCCAGATGCTAAAATATCTCCTAGACAGCAACATCCTGTCACCTACTCAGCATGGTTTCAGACCTGCCCATAGTACCACTACAGCCCTCCTCTGCTTCACAGACACAGTAAACCGTCTCAAAATGAAGGCCTGCAGGTGTCAACTCTTTTTTTGGATATGTCCAAAGCATTTGACACAGTCTCACACCAAATCCTGCTAAACAAACTAAACCAATGTCACCTATCAAATTCCACTATTACCTGGTTCCAAAGCTACTTAACTGACAGGTACAAAGCTGTGAAATGGGAAAATGATCTCTCTCTCTCCTCAGTTGCCCATAACTATAGGAGTCCCACAGGGTTCTATCTTAGGACCACTTTGTTGTGTCTTTCGGCTTTTCCCGGTTAGGGGTCACCACAGCAGAACTCCGGTCCGCTAATGATTGGCAGTAGATTTTTATGTGCTGAGTTACCAGCCATGACGCATAACCTTCAATGAAGGTACGCCCATTCACGCATGTCTCCACACAGAAGACGCTCTAGCTGAGAATCGAACAGGACAATGTCTTACTGTGAGATGACAATGCTACCGCAGCACCACCACCTATTCACAGTCTTCAAAAATGACCTCCATATCTCCACACAGCATGCATCTATCATTCAGTATGCAGATGACACTACCTTAATCTGTGCTGCACAAAACATTCCCACCCTGCTGCAAACAACTCAACTAGCATTCTCTGATGTTGAAAACTGCCTAACCAAAGCCCAACTTATCTTCAATCCAAAGAAAACTCAGCTTATGATTATAACCAGTTCTAACAAAAACACTGATAACAGTCAATTCACTATGTACTCCACAAATGCTACTCCAATTGCTCCAGTGCACAGGCTAAGCTATTGAGAATAACCATAGACTCCCACCTAAAATTTGATAGTCATCTCAACCTAACTATTAAAAAAGTACATGTCAAAATGGGATCACTCTACTGTATCAAACCATTTCTTATCAACAACACAAGATCAGCCATTGCTCGCTCCCAACTTCTATACACCCTACTCTATGCATCTCCCATTGTGACTAATCTGAACAAAACTGAACTAAGCAAAATGGAAGCCTGCTATAACAGAATTGCCCGCTTTGCTGCAAATTGCTCATATAGAACTCATCACTATATTGCTTTGAGACAGATCCACTGGCTTGAACTGCCCAACCTCCTAACCTACAATCAGCTCTGCCTCTGTCATTCTATCTATTACCTCCCCAATAAGTGTCCTGCCTTCAAAAACCTAGTACAACATCACTCAGCCAAAAGGTCTCTTATATCATCAAGCAAGCTACCACTAGAAGTCACCAACAGCTACAATAGCTTTGGAGATACACTATATAGTAGTTCAGTGGCTAAAAAATTGAACTCTGTCACCACTAGCATTCAAAACACATCATCCAAAGCCTCCTTTAAAGACCTCATCAGGCAACATCTCAAGCAAAGTTGGCAGTGCCATGATTGCTCCCCAGGCTAGTGAAAGCGGATAAGGTATACATACTAAACCTAGAGTACTTGATTAAGATTGAAAACTATTCTCACAAACACTGGCTAATCTACAGTGTATGTACTGTACCTGTGTACTATGTATGTATTCTACTTATGTTCCAAATTTCAGCTGTACACCACAAATCTATTAAGTACTTTTATTTTTAAATATTTTTTTGTTTGTTCTCACCACTGTAACTGTTGATGTGCTGCATACCACTGTAAAAACACGTCTTTTGTAATTTGTGTGTATACTGATCATGTCTAAATGTATCTGTAATTTTTCTGTGTGGAGCTTTTCTCCCCGGGCCTCTGCTGAAAAAGGGCCTTTTCAGCTCAGTCAGACACCCCCAGTTAACAAATGTAAAATAAAATAAAATAAATAGTGAGATGTATGTGTCTGTAGTTTCCAGGGTCTGTAGATGTCCCACCTTTGTGCAGAGGGATGATTGTTGCCTTTCTCCATTCATGAGGCATGAAGCCTGTTTGGAGGCTATAGTTAAATAATAATTCCAGAGGCCCTAATAGGTCATGTTTCATGTTATTTTGAATGCATCCTGGGATATTGTCTGGCCCCACTGATGCAGTGTTTTTGGTCTTAGAGAGAGCATTAAGGACCTGTTCCTTAGTGATAGTAGTGGGAGTTATATCTGATGATATTTCCTGAGGGAAGGTTGAGGGGGAGAGGCAGTAAAGTTGGAGATGAATTTATAATCCAGGAGGTTTGCTATATCTTCTGGCTCAGTAAATGTGGCTCCATTTACATTGAGCTCTGCACACAACTGTGTATTGTCTTCGAGGCTGAGGATGGAGCTAAATAATGCTTTGTGGTTGCCCTTGGCCTGGGAGGCCAAGCTTGCCTCACATATGGCTTTGGTAGACTTTGCTTAGGGTTGCTAAGGCCTGTAACTACTTAACTGTAGCCATCAGTTCAATACCCTCCCTCCCATATTTCAAAACCAATCTGAAAGACTTCCTAGCTAAAATCTGGCTCTGTTCTTGCTCAGCACCAGGGGAAACTCTATCCCTAAATGTGAACGCGTACCTTTTCACTCCTTATACCTCCTTACTCTCCCTCCTTCACTTACTTCCTTACTGCTATCTGACTCTCTTTCCTGGCTTTCTCTCTAAATATACCATAAGCCTGTGTTTTCATCAATTCATATTGCAATTTCTGCTTGTATTAGACTGACTTACCTTTAATTTCAGTAAAAAAAGAGTCTAAAATTTCTATAAATATTAAATAATTGTCATCTAACTTGTATTGATTGCAAACAATGTTTTTTTATATTACCACAAATTTGTTATAACTATTTAAACTGCAGATGTTTTTGCTTTATTTTTAAAGATTGTAAGATTATTGTTCTTAAATGCTTTGTAATAATTCAGAGCCTTTCTCTCTGGGCCTCCTCTGAAAATGGGGTTCTACCCAGTCGGACTTTCCCAGTAATCAAATGTCATAGGATCATAGGAAATTACTAGGCTAATTGGCCATGAAGCCCTTATAAGTCTAGCCAAGAGTTTAGCCCATGTTTAGACAAGTCAGCACCCAAAGCCCCTGTCCAGCAGGGACACAGGTGGAATCCCAGGGGTGTATTTTCTGTTTCCTATCCAGTTATCCAGGTTGTGCTTAAAAACGGATAATGAGGTGCTCTGCTTGATGTGGAGAGGGATAATGAGGTGCTCTGCTTGACATGGAGAAGGATAATGAGGTGCTCTGCTTAATATGGAGAAGGATAATGAGCTGCTCTGATTGATGTGGAGAAGGATAATGAGGTGCTCTGCTTGATGTGGAGAAGGATAATGAGGTGCTCTGCTTGACATGGAAAAGGATAATGAGGTGCTCTGCTTGACATGGAGAGGGATAATGAGGTGCTCTGCTTGATGTGGAGAAGGATAATGAGGTGCTCTGCTTGACATGTAGAAGGATAATGAGGTGCTCTGATTGATGTGGAGAAGGATAATGAGGTGCTCTGCTTGATGTGGAGAAGGATAATGAGGTGCTATGCTTGACATGGAGAAGGATAATGAGGTGCTCTGCTTGACATGGAGAGGGATAATGAGGTGCTCTGCTTGACATGGAGAAGGATAATGAGGTGCTCTGCTTGACATGGAGAAGGATAATGAGGTGCTCTGATTGATGTGGAGAAGGAAAATGAGGTGCTCTGCTTGATGTGGAGAAGGATAATGAGGTGCTCTGCTTGACGTGGAGAGGGATAATGAGGTGCTCTGCTTGATGTGGAGAAGGATAATGAGGTGCTCTGCTTGAAATGGAGAAGGATAATGAGGTGCTCTGATTTACGTGGAGAGGGATAATGAGGTGCTCTGCTTGATGTGGAGAAGGATAATGAGGTGCTCTGCTTGACATGGAGAAGGATAATGAGGTGCTCTGCTTGATGTGGAGAAGGAAAATGAGGTGCTCTGCTTGATGTGGAGAAGAATAATGAGGTGCTCTGCTTGATGTGGAGAATGATAATGAGGTGCTCTGCTTGACGTGGAGAAAGATAATGAGGTGCTCTGCTTGATGTGGAGAGGGATAATGAGGTGCTCTGCTTGATGTGGAGAAGGATAATGAGGTGCTCTGCTTGATGTGGAAAAGGAGAATGAGGTGCTCTGCTTGATGTGGAGAAGGATAATGAGGTGCTCTGCTTGACATGGAGAAGGATAATGAGGTGCTCTGCTTGACATGGAGAAGGATAATGAGGTGCTCTGCTTGACGTGGAGAAGGATAATGAGGTGCTCTGCTTGATGTGGAGAATGATAATGAGGTGCTCTGCTTGATGTGGAGAAGGATAATGAGGTACTCTGCTTGATGTGGAGAAGGATAATGAGGTACTCTGCTTGACGTGGAGAGGGATAATGAGGTGCTCTGCTTGATGTGGAGAAGGATAATGAGGTGCTCTGCTTGATGTGGAGAAGGATAATGAGGTGCTCTGCTTGACATGGAGAAGGATAATGAGGTGCTCTGCTTGATGTGGAGAAGGATAATGAGGTGCTCTGCTTGACATGGAGAAGGATAATGAGGTGCTCTGCTTGATGTGGAGAAGGATAATGAGGTACTCTGCTTGATGTGGAGATGGATAATGAGGTGCTCTGCTTGATGTGGAGAAGGATAATGAGGTGCTCTGCTTGATGTGGAGAAGGATAATGAGATATTCTGCTTGACATGGAGAAGGATAATGAGGTGCTCTGCTTGACATGGAGAAGGATAATGAGGTGCTCTGCTTGACATGGAGAAGGATAATGAGGTGCTCTGCTTAATGTGGAGAAGGATAATGAGGTGCTCTGCTTGAAGTGGAGAAGGATAATGAGGTGCTCTGCTTGACATGGAGAAGGATAATGAGGTGCTCTGCTTGATGTGGAGAAGGATAATGAGTTGCTCTGCTTGACATGTAGAAGGATAATGAGGTGCTCTGCTTGACATGGAGAAGGATAATGAGGTGTTCTGATTGATGTGGAGAAGGATAATGAGGTGCTCTGCTTGACATGGAAAAGGATAATGAGGTGCTCTGCTTGACATGGAGAGGGATAATGAGGTGCTCTGCTTGATGTGGAGAAGGATAATGAGGTGCTCTGCTTGACATGGAGAAGGATAATGAGGTGCTCTGATTGATGTGGAGAATGATAATGAGGTGCTCTGCTTGATGCGGAGAAGGATAATGAGGTGCTCTGCTTGACATGGAGAAGGATAATGAGGTGCTCTGCTTGACGTGGAGAGGGATAATGAGGTGCTCTGCTTGACATGGAGAAGGATAATGAGGTGCTCTGCTTGACATGGAGAAGGATAATGGGGTGCTCTGATTGATGTGGAGAAGGAAAATGAGGTGCTCTGCTTGATGTGGAGAAGGATAATGAGGTGCTCTGCTTGATGTGGAGAAGGATAATGAGGTGCTCTGCTTGACATGGAGAAGGATAATGAGGTGCTCTGATTTACGTGGAGAGGGATAATGAGGTGCTCTGCTTGATGTGGAGAAGGATAATGAGGTGCTCTGCTTGACATGGAGAAGGATAATGAGGTGCTCTGCTTGACATGGAGAAGGATAATGAGGTGCTCTGCTTGATGTGGAGAAGGATAATGAGGTACTCTGCTTGATGTGGAGAATGATAATGAGGTGCTCTGCTTGATGTGGAGAAAGATAATGAGGTGCTCTGCTTGATGTGGAGAGGGATAATCAGGTGCTCTGCTTGATGTGGAGAAGGATAATGAGGTGCTCTGCTTGACGTGGAAAAGGATAATGAGGTGCTCTGCTTGATGTGGAGAAGGATAATGAGGTGCTCTGCTTGACATGGAGAAGGATAATGAGGTGCTCTGCTTGACATGGAGAAGGATAATGAGGTGCTCTGTTTGACGTGGAGAAGGATAATGAGGTGCTCTGCTTGATGTGGAGAAGGATAATGAGGTGCTCTGCTTGATGTGGAGAAGGATAATGAGGTACTCTGCTTGATGTGGAGAAGGATAATGAGATACTCTGCTTGACGTGGAAAGGGATAATGAGGTGCTCTGCTTGATGTGGAGAAGGATAATGAGGTGCTCTGCTTGATGTGGAGAAGGATAATGAGGTGCTCTGCTTGACATGGAGAAGGATAATGAGGTGCTCTGCTTGAGGTGGAGAAGGATAATGAGGTGCTCTGCTTGACATGGAGAAGGATAATGAGGTGCTCTGCTTGATGTGGAGAAGGATAATGAGGTACACTGCTTGATGTGGAGAAGGATAATGAGGTGCTCTGCTTGATGTGGAGAAGGATAATGAGGTGCTCTGCTTGATGTGGAGAAGGATAATGAGATATTCTGTTTGATGTGGAGAAGGATAATGAGGTGCTCTGCTTGACATGGAGAAGGATAATGAGGTGCTCTGCTTGACATGGAGAAGGATAATGAGGTGCTCTGCTTGATGTGGAGAAGGATAATGAGGTGCTCTGCTTGAAGTGGGGAAGGATAATGAGGTGCTCTGCTTGACATGGAGAAGGATAATGAGGTGCTCTGCTTGATGTGGAGAAGGATAATGAGGTGCTCTGCTTGATGTGGAGAAGGATAATGAGGTGCTCTGCTTGACGTGGAGAAGGATAATGAGGTGCTCTGCTTGATGTGGAGAAGGATAATGAGGTGCTCTGCTTGACGTGGAGAAGGATAATGAGGTGCTCTGCTTGACATGGAGAAGGATAATGAGGTGCTCTGCTTGATGTGGAGAAGGATAATGAGGTGCTCTGCTTGATGTGGAGAAGGATAATGAGGTGCTCTGTTTGACATGGAGAAGGATAATGAGGTTCTCTGCTTGATGTGGAGAAGGATAATGAGGTGCTCTGCTTGATGTGGAGAAGGATAATGAGGTACTCTGCTTTATGTGGAGAAGGATAATGAGGTGCTCTGCTTGATGTGGAGAAGGATTATGAGGTGCTCTGCTTGATGTGGAGAAGGATAATGAGGTAGTCTGCTTGATGTGGAGAAGGATAATGAGGTACTCTGCTTGATGTGGAGAAGGATAATGAGGTGCTCTGATTAACGTGGAGAGGGATAATGAGGTGCTCTGATTGACGTGGAGAGGGATACTGAGGGGCTATGCTTGATGTGGAGAAGGATAATGAGGTGCTCTGCTTGACATGGAGAAGGATAATGAGGTGCTCTGATTGATGTGGAGAAGGATAATGAGGTGCTCTGCTTGATGTGGAGAAGGATAATGAGGTGCTCTGCTTGATGTGGAGAAGGATAATGAGGTGCTCTGCTTGACATGGAAAAGGATAATGAGGTGCTCTGCTTGACGTGGAGAGGGATAATGAGGTGCTCTGCTTGATGTGGAGAGGGATAATGAGGTGCTCTGCTTGACATGGAGAAGGACAATGAGGTACTCTGATTTACGTGGAGAGGGATAATGAGGTGCTCTGCTTGATGTGGAGAAGGATAATGAGGTGCTCTGCTTGACATGGAGAAGGATAATGAGGTGCTCTGCTTGACATGGAAAAGGATAATGAGGTGCTCTGCTTGATGTGGAGAAGGATAATGAGGTGCTCTGCTTGATGTGGAGAAGGATAATGAGGTGCTCTGCTTGATGTGGAGAATGATAATGAGGTGCTCTGCTTAACATGAAGAAGGATAATGAGGTGCTCTGCTTAACATGAAGAAGGATAATGAGGTGCTCTGCTTGATGTGGAGAAGGATAATGAGGTGCTCTGCTTGACATGGAGAAGGATAATGAGGTGCTCTGCTTGACATGGAGAAGGATAATGAGGTGCTCTGCTTGACGTGGAGAAGGATAATGAGGTGCTCTGCTTGATGTGGAGAAGGATAATGAGGTGCTCTGCTTGATGTGGAGAAGGATAATGAGGTGCTCTGCTTGATGTGGAGAAGGATAATGAGGTACTCTGCTTGATGTGGAGAAGGATAATGAGGTACTCTGCTTGATGTGGAGAAGGATAATGAGGTACTCTGCGCTTGATGTGGAGAAGGATAATGAGATACTCTGCTTGATGTGGAGAGGGATAATGAGGTGCTCTGCTTGATGTGGAGAAGGATAATGAGGTGCTCTGCTTGATGTGGAGAAGGATAATGAGGTGCTCTGCTTGACATGGAGAAGGATAATGAGGTGCTCTGCTTGACGTGGAGAAGGATAATGAGGTGCTCTGCTTGACATGGAGAAGGATAATGAGGTGCTCTGCTTGATGTGGAGAAGGATAATGAGGTACTCTGCTTGATGCAGAGAAGGATAATGAGGTACTCTGCTTGATGTGGAGAAGGATAATGAGGTGCTCTGCTTGATGTGGAGAAGGACAATGAGGTGCTCTGCTTGATGTGGAGAAGGATAATGAGGTGCTCTGCTTGAAGTGGAGAAGGATAATGAGGTGCTCTGCTTGACGTGGAGAAGGATAATGAGGTGCTCTGATTGATGTGGAGAAGGATAATGAGGTGCTCTACTTGATGTGGAGAAGGATAATGAGGTGCTCTGCTTGACGTGAAGAAGGATAATGAGGTGCTCTGCTTGACATGGAGAAGGATAATGAGGTGCTCTGCTTGACATGGAGAAGGATAATGAGGCGCTCTGCATGATGTGGAGAAGGATAATGAGGTGCTCTGCTTGATGTGGAGAAGGATAATGAGGTGCTCTGCTTGACATGGAGAAGGATAACGAGGTGCTCTGCTTGATGTGGAAAAGGATAATGAGGTGCTCTGCTTGATGTGGAGAAGGATAATGAGGTGCTCTGCTTGACATGGAGAAGGAGAACAAGGTGGTCTGCTTGATGTGGAGAAGGATAACGAGGTGCTCTTCTTGATGTGGAGAAGGATAATGAGGTACTCTGCTTTACGTGGAGGATAATGAGGTGCTCTGCTTGATGTGGAGAAGGGTAATGAGGTGCTCTGCTTGATGTGGAGAAGGATAATGAGGTACTCTGCTTGATGTGGAGAAGGATAATGAGGTACTCTGCTTGATGTGGAGAAGGATAATGAGCTGCTCTGATTGACGTGGAGAGGGATAATGAGGTGCTCTGATTGACGTGGAGAGGGATAATGAAGTGCTCTGCTTGATGTGGAGAAGGATAATGAGGTGCTCTGCTTGACATGGAGAAGGATAATGAGGTGCTCTGCTTGACATGGAGAAGGATAATGAGGTGCTCTGCTTGACGTGGAGAAGGATAATGAGGTGCTCTGATTGACGTGAAGAAGGATAATGAGGTGCTCTGCTTGACATGGAGGAGGATAATGAGGTGCTCTGCTTGACGTGGAGAAGGATAATGAGGTGCTCTGCTTGACGTGGAGAAGGATAATGAGGTGCTCTGCTTGATGTGGAGAGGGATAATGAGGTGCTCTGCTTGATGTGGAGAAGGATAATGAGGTGCTCTACTTGACGTGGAGAAGGATAATGAGGTGCTCTGCTTGACATGGAGAAGGATAATGATGTGCTCTGCTTGACGTGGAGAAGGATAATGAGGTGCTCTGCTTGATGTGGAGAAGGATAATGAGGTGCTCTGCTTGATGTGGAGAAGGATAATGAGGTGCTCTGCTTGATGTGGAGAAGGATAATGAGGTGCTCTGCTTGATGTGGAGAAGGATAATGAGGTACTCTGCTTGATGTGGAGAAGGATAATGAGGTGCTCTGCTTGATGTGGAGAAGGATAATGAGGTGCTCTGCTTGACATGGAGAGGGATAATGAGGTGCTCTGCTTGATGTGGAGAAGGATAATGAGGTGCTCTGCTTGACGTGGAGAAGGATAATGAGGTGGTCTGCTTGATGTGGAGAAGGATAATGAGGTGCTCTGCTTGATGTGGAGAAGGATAATGAGGTGCTCTGCTTGACATGGAGAAGGATAATGAGGTGCTCTGCTTGACGTGGAGAAGGATAATGAGGTGCTCTGCTTGATGTGGAGAAGGATAATGAGGTACTCTGCTTGATGTGGAGAAGGATAATGAGGTGCTCTGCTTGATGTGGAGAAGGATAATGAGGTACTCTGCTTGTCATGGAGAAGGATAATGAGGTGCTCTGCTTGATGGGGAGAAGGATAATGAGGTGCTCTGCTTGACATGGAGAAGGATAATGAGGTGCTCTGCTTGACGTGGAGAAGGATAATGAGGTGCTCTGCTTGATGTGGAGAAGGATATTGAGGTGCTCTGCTTGACATGGAGAAGGATAATGAGGTGCTCTGCTTGAAGTGGAGAAGGATCATGAGGTGCTCTGCTTGATGTGGAGAGGGATAATGAGGTGCTCTGCTTGATGTGGAGAAGGATAATGAGGTGCTCTGCTTGATGTGGAGAAGGATAATGAGGTACTCTGCTTTATGTGGAGAAGGATAATGAGGTGCTCTGCTTGATGTGGAGAAGGATAATGAGGTGCTCTGCTTGATGTGGAGAAGGATAATGAGGTACTCTGCTTGATGTGGAGAAGGATAATGAGGTGCTCTGCTTGATGTGGAGAAGGATAATGAGGTGCTCTGATTGACGTGGAGAGGGATAATGAGGTGCTCTGATTGACGTGGAGAGGGATAATGAAGTGCTCTCCTTGATGTGGAGAAGGATAATGAGGTGCTTTGCTTGACATGGAGAAGGATAATGATGTGCTCTGCTTGACGTGGAGAAGGATAATGAGGTGCTCTGCTTGATGTGGAGAAGGATAATGAGGTGCTCTGCTTGATGTGGAGAAGGATAATGAGGTGCTCTGCTTGATGTGGAGAAGGATAATGAGGTTCTCTGCTTGATGTGGAGAAGGATAATGAGGTGCTCTGCTTGATGTGGAGAAGGATAATGAGGTGCTCTGCTTGACATGGAGAAGGATAATGAGGTGCTCTGCTTGATGTGGAGAAGGATAATGAGGTGCTCTGCTTGACATGGAGAAGGATAATGAGGTGGTCTGCTTGATGTGGAGAAGGATAATGAGGTGCTCTGCTTGATGTGGAGAAGGATAATGAGGTGCTCTGCTTGACGTGGAGAAGGATAATGAGGTGCTCTGCTTGATGTGGAGAAGGATAATGAGGTGCTCTGCTTGATGTGGAGAAGGATAATGAGGTACTCTGCTTGACATGGAGAGGGATAATGAGGTGCTCTGCTTGATGTGGAGAAGGATAATGAGGTACTCTGCTTGACATGGAGAAGGATAATGAGGTGCTCTGCTTGATGGGGAGAAGGATAATGAGGTGCTCTGCTTGACATGGAGAAGGATAATGAGGTGCTCTGCTTGACGTGGAGAAGGATAATGAGGTGCTCTGCTTGACGTGGAGAAGGATAATGAGGTGCTCTGCTTGACGTGGAGAAGGATAATGAGGTGCTCTGCTTGATGTGGAGAAGGATATTGAGGTGCTCTGCTTGACATGGAGAAGGATAATGAGGTGCTCTGCTTGATGTGGAGAAGGATAATGAGGTGCTCTGCTTGATGTGGAGAAGGATAATGAGGTACTCTGCTTTATGTGGAGAAGGATAATGAGGTGCTCTGCTTGATGTGGAGAAGGATAATGAGGTGCTCTGCTTGATGTGGAGAAGGATAATGAGGTACTCTGCTTGATGTGGAGAAGGATAATGAGGTACTCTGCTTGATGTGGAGAAGGATAATGAGGTGCTCTGATTGACGTGGAGAGGGATAATGAGGTGCTCTGATTGACGTGGAGAGGGATAATGAAGTGCTCTCCTTGATGTGGAGAAGGATAATGAGGTGCTCTGCTTGACATGGAGAAGGATAATGAGGTGCTCTGCTTGACATGGAGAAGGATAATGAGGTGCTCTGCTTGACGTGGAGATGGATAATGAGGTGCTCTGATTGATGTGGAGAAGGATAATGAGGTGCTCTGCTTGATGTGGAGAAGCATAATGAGGTGCTCTGCTTGACGTGGAGAAGGATAATGAGGTGCTCTGCTTGACGTGGAGAAGGATAATGAGGTGCTCTGCTTGATGTGGAGAAGGATAATAAGGTGCTCTGCTTGAAGTGGAGAAGGATAATGAGGTGCTCTGCTTGATGTGGAGAGGGATAATGAGGTGCTCTGCTTGATGTGGAGAAGGATAATGAGGTGCTCTGCTTGATGTGGAGAAGGATAATGAGGTACTCTGCTTTATGTGGAGAAGGATAATGAGGTGCTCTGCTTGATGTGGAGAAGGATAATGAGGTGCTCTGCTTGATGTGGAGAAGGATAATGAGGTACTCTGCTTGATGTGGAGAAGGATAATGAGGTACTGTGCTTGATGTGGAGAAGGATAATGAGGTGCTCTGATTGACGTGGAGAGGGATAATGAGGGGCTCTGATTGATGTGGAGAGGGATAATGAAGTGCTCTCCTTGATGTGGAGAAGGATAATGAGGTGCTCTGCTTGACATGGAGAACGATAATGAGGTGCTCTGCTTGACGTGGAGAAGGATAATGAGGTGCTCTGCTTGACGTGGAGAAGGATAATGAGGTGCTCTGATTGACGTGGAGAAGGATAATGAGGTGCTCTGCTTGATGTGGAGAAGCATAATGAGGTGCTCTGCTTGACGTGGAGAAGGATAATGAGGTGCTCTGCTTGACGTGGAGAAGGATAATGAGGTGCTCTGCTTGATGTGGAGAAGGATAATGAGGTGCTCTGCTTGACATGAAGAAGGATAATGAGGTGCTCTGCTTGAAGTGGAGAAGGATAATGAGGTGCTCTGCTTGATGTGGAGAGGGATAATGAGGTGCTCTGCTTGATGTGTAGAAGGATAATGAGGTGCTCTACTTGACGTGGAGAAGGATAATGAGGTGTTCTGCTTGACATGGAGAAGGATAATGATGTGCTCTGCTTGACGTGGAGAAGGATAATGATGTGCTCTGCTTGACGTGGAGAAGGTTAATGAGGTGCTCTGCTTGATGTGGAGAAGGATAATGAGGTGCTCTGCTTGATGTGGAGAAGGATAATGAGGTGTTCTGCTTGATGTGGAGAAGGATAATGAGGTACTCTGCTTGATGTGGAGAAGGATAATGAGGTGCTCTGCTTGATGTGGAGAAGGATAATGAGGTGCTCTGCTTGACATGGAGAAGGAAAATGAGGTGCTCTGCTTGATGTGGAGAAGGATAATGAGGTGCTCTGCTTGACATGGAGAAGGATAATGAGGTGGTCTGCTTGATGTAGAGAAGGATAATGAGGTGCTCTGCTTGATGTGGAGAAGGATAATGAGGTGCTCTGCTTGACATGGAGAAGGATAATGAGGTGCTCTGCTTGATGTGGAGAAGGATAATGAGGTGCTCTGCTTGATGTGGAGAAGGATAATGAGGTACTCTGCTTGATGTGGAGAAGGATAATGAGGTTCTCTGCTTGATGTGGAGAAGGATAATGATGTGCTCTGCTTGATGGGGAGAAGGATAATGAGGTGCTCTGCTTGACATGGAGAAGGATAATGAGGTGCTCTGCTTGATGTGGAGAAGGATAATGAGGTGCTCTGCTTAATGTGGAGAAGGATAATGAGGTGCTCTGCTTGACATGGAGAAGGATAATGAGGTGCTCTGCTTGACATGGAGAAGGATAATGAGGTGCTCTGATTGATGTGGAGAAGGATAATGAGGTGCTCTGCTTTATGTTGAGAAGGATAATGAGGTGCTCTGCTTGACATGGAGAAGGATAATGAGGTGCTCTGTTTGATCTGGATAAGGATAATGAGGTGCTCTGCTTGACATGGAGATGGATAATGAGGTTCTCTGCTTGACATGGAGAAGGATAATGAGGTGCTCTGCTTGATGTGGAGATTGAGTCTGTTCCACAGATGGGGAGTCTCTAGTACACAAATCTGTCTCGCCAACAAGTCCTATTAATGTCACAGACCAGACTGAGGTCATGCGTGCAGGTTACACGAGTGGAGCTTGACTTGTGGATATACAGCAGTTCTATCAAGATGGGGTCTGAGATTGCTTTGTATGCCAGACAGAGGTCACCTCTGAGGAGTCTGTATGAAACTGAGTAGAAGGACAGGGTTTTAGCCTATCTGTGTAGGGTAGGTGTTTGAGGCCCTGGATTGTCCTGGTGAGAAACCTCTGTGGTCTCTCCAGCTGCTGCATGTGCTTTGCGGGGTACATGCCAAAGGGTGAGTTGTACTCAATAATTGGCCTTATAAGGGAAGAATACAGGAATGTTATGACCTCCTTGTCCTTGGATGAGATACCCTTACTTATGAAGTGGACCATGTAGAAAGCTTTCTGTACAACGGAAGCAACATGGTGGTCAAAAGTCAGGATGCTTTCAACCTGGGTACCCAACTCCCTCACGGCTGATTGTGTGCTTACAACATTGTTATTATAGGTTCATAGGTTCATACTAGGCTATCTGCCCTAGGACATTTATAAGCCTAGCCAGAGTGTGTTTGGCTTTCGCCACCCATTTTAAGTTTATTTTGCTATGCCCTTTTTCGAGGTTAGTATACTGTGCTTCTGTCTAACAGTGACACAGAAGTGATACCTGGGGTAAACCTACGATCTCCCATCCACTCATCAAGATTGCTCTTGAAGAGAGTCAATGTGGGACTCTGCCTAACCTGGACTGGGATTTTATTCCAGAGTGAAGGGAGCCTCTGGGTTATGAATCTGTCCCTCCAGCATGTCCTATTTATTTCAGTGCTGAGGTTCAAGTATCTCGAGCGCGTAGCTCGATGGGATTTGGATTTTCTGAGGTGCAGCATGTCCATTAATTCCGGGTTGGACATGGCTTTATACATCAGGCACAGATCGCCTCTGAACAGGCAGTATGCCACTGAGTAGAGCTGGAGTTTCTTTAACCGGGCAGCATATGGCATCTTTTTGAGCCCTTTGGTCCTCTTGGTGAGGTACTGTTGGGGTCTTTCCAGTTGCTGCAGGTGTCTGGTAAGGTACATCCCAAAAGGGGCATTGTACTCAATTATGGGCCTGATGAGGGATGAGTAAAGAGGCACGATGACCTCCCCTGATCTAGATGTGAATCCCTTCATGATTAGGTGGGCTATATAAAATGTTTTTCTAACCACTTTGGCCACGTGGTTGTCAAATGAGAGATTGCTATCAACTTGGGTCCCCAGGTCCCTAATTACTTCTTCTGTACTTAATGGATTACCACCTATGTGGTAATTTGTGGGCACTTTGTTTTTGCCAAAGGGGATGACTATACACTTTTTGGCATTTAGATTGAGGCCATGGCTCTGGCACCAGTTGTCTGTTTCTATGAGGCCCTTTTGGAGGATGCTTGTGTCGGCTGGAGAGTCGATAATATGTGAGGACATCACTCTCTCCA
This sequence comes from Protopterus annectens, assembly GCF_019279795.1. Classification (NCBI taxonomy): domain Eukaryota; kingdom Metazoa; phylum Chordata; order Ceratodontiformes; family Protopteridae; genus Protopterus; species Protopterus annectens. Next base: position 462,975,628 of record NC_056740.1, on the reverse strand, counting down.
AAGGGGGTGATGATGCATTTTTTGGCATTTAGCTTGAGGCCATGTTTGTGGCACCAGTCATTTGTTTGGATGAGACCCAATTGGAGGATGTCCACATCACTTGGGGAACTGATGACCACGCCCAACTTACAGTCATCTGTAGACGTGGTCAGCCATAGCCCACTGGTTTTGGCTTGCACCTCAGAAAAATGTATCCCAAATAACAGTGGGCCCAAGACAGATCCCTGGGGTATGCTGCTCATTACGGGTCTACTGCTCGAGTTGGCTTCCCCTATTTTGATTAGGTGAGTTCTATCAGTGAACCAGTTTGCTACTCATCTGGTAACATATGGACTGATGCCTATGTCTAGTTCAGGGAGTTTATCTATTATGCCCAAGTGGGGAATAGTGTCAAAGGCTTTGGCCAGGTTAAGGTAGGCAGTGTGCACTGTCTTCCCCTCATCCACATCTTTGGTGATTGTCTCAAAGAAGTCGGCCAGATTTAACAGACATGACCTCTCCTTGACAAAGCCAAACTGTGTGGGATCGAGTGTTTGGAGGTTGCCAATATCCCTGTTAATGAGGCCCATGATAATCCATTACATGGCCTTGCAAATCAAGCTAGTTAGGCTGATGGATCTATAATTTTCCAGATCGGTGGATGCTCCACCTTTCTGTAAAGGGATGACAGTGGCTGTCCTCCACTCAGCTGGGATAAAGCCAGTACTCAGGCTTTGGTTGAATAGGGTGACTAATGGTGCTGCAAGTTCATGCCTGAGTTCATGTAGGATTCAGACTGGGATGTTATCAGGTTCCATGAAGGCTGTATTTTCTGCCTTTGAGAGGGCAGTGAAGACGTGTTCCTTAGAGATAAGGGGAGGGGGGCAGCTACTGTTGATGTCCTGATTTACTGATGGGGGACAGAAGGGTGAAGTTTTCGCTGAATCTGTCAGGCAGTAGGCTGGCTATAGCTACAGCATTTGTGTATGTGGTGTCCTTGACCACCAGTTCTGAACAGATCCGGGTGCTACCTTTGAGATTACGGACATATGTGAAGAAGGCCTTATGATTGTCTGTAGTAGATGTGGCCAATTTGGACTCAAAGTTTGCTTTGGAGGATTTCACTAGTGCTCTTATTTGCTTGTTTAGTCTAAGGAGAGATTGTTTCCAATTGGACACCTGCTCCTTCTTAGTCCTAGACAGTAATTTTTTTCCTTTTATTATAGAGTTTATTTATTGCAGATGTCCACTAGACAGGTTTACTCTCCTATATTAGTGAGTACCAGGTGCAGTACGTTTCAATAAATAAATAAATAAATGCTGCTCTTCCTAATTTTAGCCCTGACATTTTTTCCTTTTGTTATTTACCCTATTAAGGTTAAGATTCTACCAGTGTGGTTTATTTTTAGAGTTTGCTTTAGGCTTCCTTCTAGTACATCCAGCAGCACCTATGTAGCCATTTATATGGTTGTGCAGGGTTTCTATGAACAATTCTGCATCAGTTGTTGTGAACTCTACTTTTGGAGGGGCAATGAATTTTGATAAACTATCTCTTAACAGGATATAATTTGCTTTGGAATAGTTCCTAACTGTTACTGGAGAACAGATTCAGTGCCAGCTTTACCCCCCAAGGGCTTTATCACAATTCCAGAAGAAAGCCTGGTACCCACCATTTCTGTGACACAGGTAAGAGCTGCATTGTCCAAAAGCCAAGAATATAGTGCCCATGGGACCTGATAATATCCCTGGCTGCATCCTACATGAGCTGCAAAACAAACTGGCACCACATCTGTGTGCCCTGTTCACTCACAGCCTTACATCAGGCTATGTCCCTAACGAATAGCGCACTGCTACATTCATCCCATTCCATGAAGGGGGAGCAACTACAGACCCTGGGAACTACCACCCCATTAGCCCAATGAGTCTAGTATGCAAAGCTATGGAGCGCATCAACATGGACCTGCTTAACAAAGATATAGGCACTCTCCAAACTCTTGACCCCACACAGTTTGGCTTTGTCAAGGGGAGATCCTGCCTGCTGAACCTGGTTGACTTTTTTTGAGGCAGTCACCAAAGCTGTGGATGAGCATAAGGCAGTGCATACAGCCTGCCTCGACCTGGCCAAGGCCTTTGATATCATTCCCCATTCAGGTATCATTGATAAACTCACCAAACTAGGCATCAATCCTTACATCACTAGGTTGGTTGCAAATTGGCTCATAGACAGGACCCACAGAGAGAAAGTTGCAGATTCCAAGTCAGACTGTTAACCAGTCATGAGTGGAGTCCCACAGGGCTAGGTCCTGGACCCTCTTCTGTTTCTCATCTACTCAGAAGTCCAGCCAACACAGAAGGACTTTGGCTGACCGTGTTCACTGATGACTGCAAGCTAGGAGTCATTATCATCTCACCAAGTGATGAAGACATCCTACAAAAGGGCCTCTCTGAGACCAATGACTGGTGTTGGAACCATGGCCTGAAGCTTAACGCCAAAAAATGCATTATCATCCCTTTTGGAAAAAACTCAGTTCCCATGAATTACCATATTGATGGGAGCCCACTGAACACTGAAGGGGCCGTAAGAGATCTGGGCACCCAGGTTAACAGCCACCTCACCATTCACCACCACATTGTCACTGTAGTTAGAAAGTCCTTCTATGTGGCACATCTTATAACCAAAGGTTTCACATCCAGGAAAAAAGAGGTCATCATCCCTCTCTACTCATCCCTCATTAGACCAATCATCGAATATAATGCCCCTTTTAGCATGTACCTGACCAAACACCTACAACAGCTTGAGAGGCCACAAAAGTACCTCACAAAAAGGATCCTACACCTTAAACACATGGACAGACTCAAGAAATGTCTCATCGTCTACTTAGAGGTGATCTCTGCTTTATTTACAAAGCCATGTTCAACCCAGCCCTACTTGAAATGCTACACCTAAATAAATCCCAATCCCCCCACGCCACACACTTCAGAGATCATAACCTCATTACCACAATTAACAGAACATGCTGGAGGGACAGGTTCATCTCCCAAAGACTGCCCATATTCTGGAATAAGCTTCCCATTCATGTCAAGCAGAGCACATCGCTGGCCCTCTTCAAGAGAAATCATGACGAGTCGATGGGTAACAGAAAGTTCACCCCAGGATCACTCCAGTTGCCCTACTGAATAGGGGCACTGTGAACTAACATCAGGTGGCACAGTGCCTGGGCAATTTGTTTTGGGCTAGGCTTGTAAAGGCTCCAGGGACATTAGCTTATTACACACCTATGAACCTATGTTACGGGGTTTGTTAGGGTTACCAAGTTGATTTTTATTTTGAAGGAGGCAGCTTTGTGGGCTGACCTCATCAGTGAGGATGTGACACGGCAGAGGCGGGGGTAACACTCTCCTATATTAGTGAGTACCAGGTCCAGTATGTTTGAATCTCTGCTGGATGTGTGCATTATCTGTTCCAGGGTATTTGTGGTAATAAAGTCCAGGAATCATTGTGCCTGTGAGTGTAAGGCAGTATATGTTTTGCAGCCTATGGACAGGTAGTTAAAGTCTTCCATGAAAAGGGTATTTGGCTGGATTGTGAATTCCTCCAGCAGGTCTAGGTATGAGTTATGGGATTCTATGGACATACTGGGTGACCTACAGATTGCTAGGATATGGTATGGTATGGTATGGTATGGGACTTTGTCTATAGTGATTTGAATGTGGATAAATTCCAGAGCATCTTCCTGTTTAACCAACATAGAGATATGTTTGTTGCTCTAGCAGCTGTAAATGTGTGGAGGCACTGAAGTCTTGCATTGCCAGAGTACTTTCTGTGGTTTGTTCTAAACTTTATCAGTTCAAACATTAACTTGTGCCAAATGGCTCAACTATTCTGAATTCAAATTCCTTGATATTTTGGTCACACTTGATAAAGTCAATTACTACCCCATTGGTCACTGCAGACCCCCTTCAATGTCACTTGAGGGCCAAAGCACATACCCTGACAAACTGGATTCCATAATCTCAATAGCTTAATTCTAGGCAACATCAGTTATCCATTGATCATATGGGAGTCATACACAGCTACAAATAAATATGCCCACTGTTTCTCAAATTTCATCAGTGCCAACTCTCTATGACAAATTGCCCAAGTTCCCTTGAGAGGGACAAATAGACTTGCCCCAGAATTCATTAAACCCAGTGTAGGTTCCAGGCACAGCCTAGATGGAGTGTATCTGCGACCGTGACAGTGGTCAGCGCACGTCAGTGTGCAATGCATATTAATGAGATGCTGCATGCCTAAGCTAGTTTTTGCAGCTCACAACAGTATTGATGGCTGTGAAACCTTGTAAACAAGCACAGATATGGAGTCCATGTAAAGGAGAGCACATAGAGTACAGGGATTTGCATGGAATGCCACAACGATCACCAGGGCTGTATCTTAGAGCAATAAATAGGGACAAAAGGCATAAGTAATGTGGAGGCAATTAAGGATGACAAGTAGGAACCGTACCTCTCAACCTCTTGGCACAAGTAATCTGGACAAAGCATGACATAATGTGGGGACAAAGGCAGAAATATAGGGATGCATTTTAAATATTGTTCTTATAAACATAGAAAGTTGCCATAGACTTTGTGTTAGCATGCATTTTCTGAAGGACACAAAGTCTGAAACTCAAAGGCATGTCATTATTTACTGACTTTAATCCTCAGCTCATACTAGTGATTTGTCAGAAAACCATACATTTTATGAGGAAAAGGCCAAAAATGAAAGGCAAAAATTTAGACATTCTGCAAAAATCTGGACCATTGTGAGGTACACTAGGGATACACTAAATAAATATTGCTCTTACAAATGCAGAAAGTTGTTAGAATGACAGGTTTTGCATTCCCGTGAATTTTCAGAATGATATGAAATCTGAGACTCAAATGTCTGTCACTATTTTCTGACTTCCACCCTCAATACTTTAACACTGATTTTCCAGAAAACCACAATTGTATGAGAAATACACTAAACATATGAGGCAAAAAATGGACATTTTGCAAAAATCTGTACAGTTCAGAGGAATGGCTGTACAAATAGCTGTCATTCTGTTAGTATAACACATCTGCACAGGGGCCATCTTAATGAGAAGACAACCAGTAATAGGGACATACATGACAAGAGATGTCACATGGGAATATGTTCGAAAGTAATACTCTTAACCTCTTAGAGTGAGAAATGTGGACAAAGCCATAACAATGGGGGACACAGGGCCAGAAATAGGGACAGATTGTTAGTATTCCACATCCAAAGTTATGAAGTTGATAGAATATATAGGTTGTACATTAGCATGAACTTTCTGAAGAGCATGAAGTTTGAAACTCAAACATCAGGCATCACTTACTGACTGCACTCTGCAATGACATGCCAATGATTTGCTAGGAAAACAACATATCAGGAAAAGATGACAAATATGAGACAAAAAACTGGACATTCTGCACAGATCAGGACAGTTGGGAGGTATGCATCCAAATGTCTGTAAAATTGAGTCACAGCAGTCCAGAGATCATCCCAGTGATATGGCAGAAAGCCATACATACTCAATAAGGAGAACGTCTGGACATCCTGAGAATAACTGGACATTTCAGACATATGAATATGAAGTATATGGTCTAAACATGGTACAGGACAGTGTACCTACAGTGCAGAGTATTGTGATATCCCATGGGACTGCCATGTAAAATTATCATCCAGGGGAAGTGTGTGTATTGAATAGGGACACACAGATGAATTGTAGGAATGAGCACAAGGACAGAGTACAGGTGAAACTCCCCTCATGTACAGCAGAGGGGGCATGTCAATGGAACATGGTTGTAGCAGCAACACCAAGCACATATTTATATGGTACAATATGGACTGAACAGTGAAAATGTGTTGTCTGTGACAGCCACACAAGGTGACATAGCAGTAGAGAGGATGCATGTGTGAGATAAGCATCCTTACACAAATAATGCAGAGGACATATATCAGGGATCTAACATACAACTGGGGTAGGGTGCATGTTGTGCAGCTGTGCAAACTGATATACCTGAATATGAGTGTAATCTCAGCAGAGGTGTCCAGCAATGTGGACACAAGTAAAGGATCATGGCAAACATTACAAGAACCAACCACAATCGAGGACAATATCAGAATAACACCACCACTAATCCCATACCTCTGACAAAACATATGTGATGTGGAGTGATAACAGATGAGCCTGCAACACACACTGGACAACTAGTATGAGACAGCTATGATTTATGAGGGTAACCACATACACTGTCCTGGTACTGTAATATCTGCAGGAGGTGTTAGGAGAGACACTGCTATACCTGTATATGACATTATGGGCACTACAGACTATTGCCTTGTGTGCATGGCATATACCAATGGCACAATTCACAAATGACATACATGCCATTAATGTTGTCAACACCTATGCATGCAATGTGTGCATAAGGTGAACAGGTAGCACACATGCATCTGGTGTAACTACTTGATTGGTGTTCCGCACCATCAGTCATGCATATTCCACAGAAAGAATACCTGGGTATGGACAATAAGCTGCATGGCAGCTCACTGTGACAAAGGTGGTACACTTCAGTTACACATCAAAGATGTCTCGGGAAGTACGTGAAGAAGGATGCTTTGTACTCAGTTATTGGTGTGATGAAGGCTGGGAACCATGAAGTTATTATGGCCTCTGATGTGCATGTCCTTCACTTATCCAGTACTTGTGTTGCATTCAAGGGAGTAGTCAGCACTGTGACCTGTGACCACATGCTGGTGGATGTATCATTTACCCTGTACCTCAGGACACCCGCCACATATCTGTAGGTCTGATTATAGAGCATGATGTCCACATTATACTTGGGTGGGGTGTCTGTTTCCTGATGCAACACATTCCTCTGCATGTGTCATCAATTCAGGTATTATCATGGCTGTGGCAGCAGTCTCTGGTATGTGTTGATACTGTGTGTATTATACTAATATCACAGTTGTAGTCAATGACTGCATACAAGCTGTAGTCCTTCAGGCAGCTGTTTGGACACAGCATGTGTATGTCATCTGTGACATCCATTACTTAACTAAGGGTCAGGCAAGAGCCTAGCAGACACCCGTGATGTACTGACTTGATCAGGACTTGAGATTCACATCACACATTTCAACATAGTGAGATGCCACATGAGACTGTCATCATGCATGCCCTCGATGACCTTTTGAGAACATCTATCAGATGTAACCGACCTGATGTAGCAGTAACAACTCACACAGGTCTGTTGCACACACCCTGGAATATTATTAGGATACATGTAGAAGAGGTCCACGATGATATGTTGGTCTACCTCATAGCTCATAGTCAAGGAGAGTCAGGATTTCCCTATACATACATGCATCAGGTGCTGTCCCCCCAACGCAAGTCGATACATGTTAATGTACACCCTTGTATAGGAACATAGGCCATGTGGAGAGTATGTTGAACTGTGTATTCCACAGTACCAAGAAGGTGTATGTGCTGGGTCACACCATAGGTGATCTGTGATGTTGTCACAGCACATTGATTCCATGTTATAGGCCTGGAGGAAGGTAAAACAGTGCATACTGCCTATTGTGATTTGCCCTAGGGTTTTGACACAATCACACATGCAGGTGTCATTGAAGAAAACCCCAAGCTGGGGATTAAACCTTACATCAGGTGATGGGTAAACAGTTGGTTCACTGACAGAACACATCATGTGAAAATTGGTGAATCAACCTGTACCAGTAGAGCTGTCCCCACTGGCAAACCCTGGGGATCTGTGCTTGGCCCGCCAGTGTTGAACTGTATTTCCCGACAGTTCAGGCTAAAGTATGTGGCTTTGGCTTACCAAGTTTGCTGATTCTTGCATATTGTGTGCAATCATTAAGTCCACGAAAGGTGATAACATGGTACAGGAAGAGCTAACACACACACACACACAACTGAATGGTGACAAAGGCACATGATCTACAAGTAAATGCAGAAATGTGTGTTTGTCTTTTTGTCCATCTGGAAAAGTGGAGTTCTATGTTAATCACAGGAGTGACAACAGTCCTGCTATGCACAAATCCAGTGATGCAAGCAGTGGGAACACATTTAGGTAGCAATCTGAACTTTGACCACCAAGTGTCTATTGGAAGCCTGTGTTGTGCACATCATAAGTCACACCATCATACTGAGATCTTAGGACTGTATGACAGCACTGTAGTCACACCTCATTACAGCACTAAGAGTATAATATGCTCTTTTTTACATGTACCTCACCAGACACATGTAGCAACTGGAGAGACCACAGGGCTTTCTCAGCAAGATAACACAGGCCTACAAACCATGCCATGATGTATATGGATAAATTAAAAGCCATGTCACTGTAAACCTTATTGTATAGGATGACATGACCTCTGTCTGGCCCTTAGGCCAGTATCTGACCTTGCCTGGCAGGAGTACTGCATATCCAAAAATGTAATACAGTGGACACCATCAGCAATGTCTGTTGAGGACAAGATAGCAGAGCCACACATGCTGGTGTAAAGTAGTCTCTGTAATGCCAAGCAACACCTTACACACACACACACACACACACACACACACACACACACACACACACACACACATACACATACACACACACAAAACTTGACTGCATTGAGACTGGAACCCTAACTAAGTACACCGTACTTTACACAAGCACTATAGCCCAAGTCTGACTTGAAGTGTGTCAGACAACACTTTATAGCTGATGAGATCAGCAGTGCCTGGTGAGGAGAATATGGCAATAACAGTGTTCCACATGTTGGTGTAATGGGCTTTCTGTAATGTTGAGCAAGAGCACAAACATACCCCCCACTGCAGTGAGACTAGAACCCCTATCTATCTAAGTACACAGTCTACAGAAAATGTGCATACATAATTATGCAACCCCCTCCCACTCCAGTAGAATAGTGGGATACAATTAACATGCATTTCTGCACAGTAAGTTATGAACGTCTAATTCCTAGCATGACTGTCTTTAATATTCATTGATTTACTGGTAAAAATCAAACATTTCACGAGGGACGGGGCTGGGCATAGACAGCACATACAATTCTCAATTATCCAGAATTTCCAAATGTCCAGATTTTTGCATCATATTTTTGGTCTGTACTGTCCCTCATAAAAAAATGTTTTTTTTCTGGCAAATTATTAAGGACTGAAGCCTGTAAATGACAACATACATTTGATTTTAAGACTTAGTAACCTTCAGAAGCACATGCTAAAGCAAAACCTGCAATTGTAGCAACTTCTCTAAATGAATAAGGGCAGTATCACCCCAAAATTATGCTTAGCTTTGTCCAGAATTCTTGTTCTAAAATATTAAGGATGCTGGCTCATAGTTCTCTTACTCTGAAAGATGAACCATTACTTTGACTGGGTGCCCACAAATAAAACTATAATTGGTACAAAACAACATGCATATGCATTAAATGTCAGTAACAAGTCATTTAAGCATAGTACTGGTACAGTCTGTCTGACTTCAGACTTACAAGGAGCCACCACGTTAACTATAACTCTTTCCATTGAATATAACCATTTAGTGTTTCAGCACCTCAGTGGCAAGGAATGTCAGAACAGTTTGCATTTCACACAAGAGCAGTCTAATAGAAAACATTATGGCTAGACTGTTTGATAACAGTAGGTTAACACAGAATGAGTGGAATTAATTAATGTCAATCTCCAAAAGGCTCCCACACACTTGTTTTTGTGTTAAACAAAGAATTATTGCATACCATAGTTCAGACCACTGGAAGTAACACTTTCAACAAAACTCAAAGTATTTTATGTTCCATAGTGCAGACATCCCTAGGGGCTAACTAACTTTAAGAAACGGGAAAAATGTGAAGAGCCAGGAATCCTGCTATAGCCACATAATTCCAAAATATGACACACAGGAATCCAGCTATAGCCACATAATTCCAAAATATGACACCCAGGAATCCAGCTTTGTTTGTTTGTGTCTTTCGGCTTATTAGCGGTTAGGGGTCACCACAGCAGAACTCCGGTCTGCTAATGATTGGTAGTTGATTTTTACGTGCTGAGTTACCAGCCCTGATGCACAACCTTCAATGACGGTACGCCCATTCACGCATGTCTCCACGCAGAAGATGCTCTAGCTGAGAATCGAACTGGACAGCGTCTTACTGTGAGGCGACAATGCTACTGCAGCACCACCACTGCGGGTACCCAGGAATCCAGCTATAGCCACATAATTCCAAAATATGACAACAGCAGCAGTCAACCACCTGCTATCATGTGTCAATCAATGTGGCAGTTTATTAACAAATAACACTAATAAAAATAACTGCAACAGTAAAGCAAAAATTTCTGCAAAAAACTTAGCAATGAAAAATCAAACTCAGCAATGTACCATATAGAAATTTAGTAAGATCAAAAACGGCAAAGCTTTCTGGCCTACATGAAACCTTTCCTCAGTGCAAATTTAATTTCTATACAGTATGTTGCTGAGTTTATTTTTTGTTGCTAAATATATTAACAAAAACAGCAGTGCAAAGGTACACGGCCCGTAATTCTTAATGTTCAGTCTGCATGTCTCCTCTGCTTCTTTTGTAACATCTTGGTCTGGTGTCTACTAGTCTGCAACTGCAAGCAGTAAAATTGTTCCTAAACCTTCTCCATCACAAAGCAGCCCAGCTTCAGCTGTACCATCCCCCATGTGTGCACCTCTGTTCATTCTTATTGGGGGAAAGAATAAATGTCTCAGCGATCCCTGGCTAGTTAAGTAAAATAAATGTAATTAACGTATCCAAATCCATGTCTGTAAATGAGCAGCACTTTGATATTAAAATAACAGGCAAAAATCTGAGTAAATGGGCAGCAGGTTATTATTAAAATATCAACCAAAGCAGAACAATGCAAATGACAAGCCTTTTCATCCCTTTAAGTTAGTAACTACATCAGATGATGTTATACAAAAAGTACTGCCTGTGTTTAAATAAATTAAAACAGCCCGCCATTAACCACTGACGACAAGGATTCTTAAAGAGCCCCTATGGATTACATAATTAAATTAGGACATGCTAACTGTTTTTAAAAAAGAAAAAATACACTTTAGAGAGACAGGAATAATGTAATATATATATACAAAATATTGTTCTGCTTTGTTTGATAGTTTAATAATAAAGTGATGTTTGTTTACTCAGATTTTGCCTGAGATTTTGGCACTGTGAACTCTGCAAGTTAACTAGCAAGGGCCAAAACAAAAGCAGAAACTCCACCAATGGCTTGGATACACTTGTCTTCCAGGTTTATCATTGGAGTAGTGTCTGCTTTTGTTTTAGCCATTGCTAGTTAACTTGCAGAGTGCATGGTGCCACTGCATCACTTACCTGAAGAATGTAGGGCGGAGCTGCAGCCTGTCCTTGTCTGCTGGGTGGTCTGCAGTCTCCCTCCAGCATCTTTAAAAATTACAGTGTATTTGCTCTGGAATTAATTTATCTGATGTCTGTTTTAGTTTATTAAGAGACTTAAGGGATAATAAAATGATATCTATGTGAACTAAGAGATAGAAAGAAGTAGAACACATAACTGTCAATAATTAACAGAGAAACTACAAAAATCTTAATGCGTCGGCGTTAACAAAAAAAACGTAAAAAAGAAAAAAATGTGATTGCAAGGGGCCACTTGGGAATTTGTGGCACCTCATTATTTTAGCCTCAAAACCAGGAAATTCCAAGGAATTTGGTAGGGTTGAGAGGTACGGATGTCTTTCTCTCCTCTTTAGCTAAAGAAAAAAGAAGAACCAGTGTTGCCTCAGCCAGAAAGACATATTTGGATTAGATGTATCCTATCTTCTGTTGTTCTCATCAGAAGCTTAAAGATGAGAAAACAATAAAAATTATACATCAATACTTCTCACCAACCCTGCAGGAAGGCTTTTGTTGCCCAGATAGGATGGCATCATGGCTCAGTGGATAGCATTGTTGCTTCACAGCAAGAGTTTCCCCCGTTCAATTCTAGCTGGGGTGCCTTGTGTGCGGAGTCTGCATGTCCTCACCATGTTCGCATGAGTTTCCTCTGTATGCTCCAGTTTCTTTCTACACTTCAAAGACATGTGGTAAGTTGACTGGACACTCTAAATTGGACATAGGTGTGAGTGAGTTGTGTGGAAGAACTGCCGTGGCAGGTCCACCCAGTGGTGTAAACCTTGGCACTAGATGATTGACACTTTTGAAGTGACACTCTAACTCCATGTTCAAAATGGGAAAAAAGCATTGTGGATGGATGGATGTTTTTGCATGAGTTCCATGAACAGAACTTTAGTACCTGGGGATCTGGATCCGTAGGAGATGCAAATGGATGGATCTTTGGGGTCCCTAGCAGTGTATAAAGTTGTAAAACAATGAGTAAAAAGGTTACACGGATAACCATCTAGTTAAAAAACACAAAAAGAAAAATCTAGCAAAGCTAGACTTTTAACTGTGTGATACTTTAAACCTCTTGCATCAGAGACCTCATGGGATATATATAAATCACCCTTTAATGATATCAGGTGTTTCACCTAGATAAGAATTCTGAATGTCCATGACTTTTTCTTTTACTTTCATTTGTAAATCTATTTATAGATAACTTCAGGCCATTAAAGCCAAACCCCTCTAGCTATGGGCATACACATTTCTACCTTCTTACAACATTATCAACACAGAATAACAAGAATGCTTGACCATTGGAAACACAGGGTTGTCATACCCAGCTGATATCCATAAACATTAGGGTGTCTACAAAATATCCCAACTAACAAACTAAAACAAAGAGTAAAAAGGTCACACAGATAACCACCTGGTTAAAAAACACAAAAATAATCTAGCAAAGCTAGACTTCTAACTGTGTGATACCTTAAACCTCTTGCATAAGAAGCCTCATGGGATATATGCAAATCACCCTTTAAGGATATCAGATATTTCAGCTAAATGGCAATTCTGAATACCCATGACTTTTTCTTTTACTTTCATTTTTAAGTCTATGAAAGTAAAAGAAAAAGTCATGGACATTTAGAATTGCCATTTGGCTGAAACACCTGATATCCTTAAAGAGTGTATAAAGTTGTACAACACATTTGAGTCCAATTTTGATTCATGATTTTTGTTTGGGAACAGCCTTCTTATGAGACCCACTAATGCATTCTCCTCCAATGGAATGTAAAAGACCTGAAGAAAGGAGTAGTTATAGACTGCCATTTTCCATACAGTCATCATCAGCCTACATATTTGGAAAATAGTGTTCCCTCTTGCTTGTGTAGGCTGGGTTTGTCAGTAATTTAGTTCAGAATGTTTGGTAACTATGCTTTATTTGAAAGTCTGTCAGATGCATTTTCTCCACAATTATGTTTGTAATGCTTTGTAACAACACATTTTTGAAAGCCAGTAGGACTCAGACTGATGTCAACATCTCCGATTGCAACATGAGTGGTGCAGTCTTTGCCCATAAAGATGCCCTAGACTTCTACAGAGACTGTATACAATCCCCAGGCCAGGACCGATTAATCTGTAATTAGGGTGTAAGTTCATATGTTCATATATGTGTACTAGGCTAATGGCCCTGGAGCCTTTACAAGCCTAGCCCATAGAATTACCTTGGCATCATGCCGCCAGACGTTAGTTCCCAGTGCCTCTATCAAGCAGAGCCACTGGAGTGAGCCCTGGGGTGAACTTTCTGTTTCCCATCCACTCATCAAGATTTCTCTTGAAGATGGCCAGTGAGGTGCACTGCTTGACATGTAACAGAAGTCTATTCCAGAGCATGGGCAGTCTCTGGGTTATTAACCTGTCCTTCCAGCATATTCTATTGATTGTGGTAATGAGGTTGAGGTCTCTGGAGCATGTGGTGCTGAGGGATTGGGATTTCTTTAGATGCAGCATTTCTAACAGAGCTGGGGCAGACATGGCTTTGTAAGTCAAGTAGAGATCGCCTCTTAGTAGACAATACGAGACAGAATAGCTGGGGTTGTTTGAGTCTGTCCATGTAGGATATGTGTTTAAGGCCTAGGATCCTCTTCATGAGGTACTTTTGTGGCCTCTCCAGCTGTTGCAGGTGTCTAGTGAGGTACATGCAAATGGGGCATTATACTCTATGACTGGTCTTATGAGGTAGAGAGAGATGATGACCTCTTTCTTCCTGGATGGAAAACCCTTGGTAATGAGATATGCCACATAGAAGGACCTTCTGACCACAATGGCAATGTGGTGGTCGAAGGAGAGGTTGCTGTCAGCTTGTGTCCCCAGGGTTCAGTGGTGTTCTGAGGTGGAATTAATGTCATCCTTACTTTCTAGAGGATGTGCTCCGCCCACCATGAACATTCCTTTTGAGTGGCTGAGTAGATCTGATGTAACCTGCTCGGGGGGTAATGTATCTTTGCCACGAGTTCCTCAGGTATAAATGGAAGTTCTCTCATCTACAGCTTGATCAGGGACCTAACAGCTGAGGTACACTGAGTGTCCCTATTATTTCACTGGCTGCTAGACCGGGCACTATAGCAGTTCTGAGAATGAATGAGTTTAAGAGGATAACTTTATTTCCTCAGAGAGATAGCATTTTGGAAAGTCCTCTTTTCTTTGATAAGGAGACTAGTTTGATTTCTGGTAACTGATTGAAGTGCCTAAACTGATGCAACAAGAAATGGTGTAGTCCATTAGGCTGTAATCCAGACAGGGATTGACATCAGTCCTCAAGTATGAGGTGTGAAAACTGAAGAATAATATCAGGTAGGTGCCTATAGATCAGTGGACAGTTCAATGTGGTAATAAGATTGCCTGGCATTAAAAGAGGCAGCCAGGATCTGCAGAGTTACTGTCTTCAAATATCATACATGAAGATAGAAACAAGGCCATGGCGTGCACATGGGGAGTAAATCTCCTTGACGTAGATGTCTTGGTCCTGTAATGGATTATTCTCTGACGGAATGTAAAAGGCCAGAAGAAAGGGCACTGTCAAGCTTAATAGGCTGGTTTAAGGCAGAAATAACTGTTAGCTATCCAGGGGTTTCAAGCTCCTG
Source organism: Protopterus annectens (assembly GCF_019279795.1). Taxonomy (NCBI): domain Eukaryota; kingdom Metazoa; phylum Chordata; order Ceratodontiformes; family Protopteridae; genus Protopterus; species Protopterus annectens. Next base: position 462,960,568 of record NC_056740.1, on the reverse strand, counting down.
AATGGAAATAACATGAAATTCTCATGAGAGATTGCTTCTTTCTTAGTGTATATCACATGCTGCCAAGCTGAAGATGTCTTAGCATCCATGAACTAGACGTGACGCAGTTTCAGGGTCTGTAGAGGCCCAGAAAGGCAAAGAAAATTTCACACAACTATCAGCCCCCAAAAGGGGCTTTGTTAGTTAAAGTCACAGTTAAAACAAGCATTCAATCAAGGAGTTTACCAGAATGTGGCACAGTTCAGCTGGTACCTTCAGGATGCTAAGGGGCTGTGAGGTCACTGTGGACTCATGCATCATGTCCATGTCTTTAACTATTTTTTGCTGCTGCTGCTTCATTTTCATGTGATATGAATCTTTGTGGGTTTTTATTATTCATTGGAAGACGTAGTGTTTTCCAAAGAGGCAGGAAGGACTGATGTCTCAATCAGTCCACATTAGTTAAAGTTTCAACCCCCCAAAACAAAAAATAATATATATATATGTGTGTGTGAGTGTGTGTGTGTGTGTGTGTGTGTGTGTGTGTGTGTGTGTGTGTGTGTGTGTATGTGCATGCGTGTGTGTGTGTGTGTGTGTGTGTGTGTGTGTGTGTGAGAGTGTGTGTGTGTGTGTCTGTGTGTGTGTGTGTGTGTGTGTCTGTGTGTGTATGTCTGTGTGTGTGTGTCTGTGTGTGTGTGTGTGTGTGTGTGTGTGTGTGTGTGTCTGTGTGTGTATGTCTGTGTGTGTGTGTGTGTGTGTGTGTGTGTGAGAGTGTCTGTGTGTGTGTGTGTGTGTGTGTGTGTGTGTGTGTGTGTGTGTGTGTGTGTGTGTGTGTGTGTGTGTGTGTGTGTTTGTGTTTACACACACATATATTTAATTTTGTTGACTCTGCCTCTGGTTGACATCTGTTTAGTTAACAAACTTTGGTCAGCTACACAGATTCTTGGGGTTGGAAATGTGTGCTTTCCCCAACATTGTGCAGTTTTGGAGTTAGTATATATAAATAGTAGGAGGTGTGGCAGGTGCAGCCCCCCTGCCCATATTGGTGGTAAAATGTTTTAAGCTGTTTTTTTATGTTTAAAATTTTGCACGTATCGAGAGATTACTTCTTGATGCATGTGTAGTTGAGTCTTGATATTCATGTTGTTGATGTTTTGACTGTCAACCTTTGGGTGTTTCAACATTAATCATATATATGTGTGTCTTGTAAGAGGTGACTCCCCTGTGTGGGGATTTGCTTTCATACCCTCTCATTTATACATAATAACTGCACAATGGTATCACCATAGAGAACAATGAATCACAGTCACCACATCTATATAAAATGTTTAAGAATTCCAAATCGTACTTAACACACTATGGCTGAAAAAATAAAATAGCAACTTTAATAAAAAATAATAAAATGTATACGGCAAATGCTTTTGTAGTACAACACACTGCTTTTTCAGACTAGTAAAATTACATAAATGTAACACACCTGCTTTTAAAATCAGAAACAACCAATCAGCTACAAATAATCAAATGAGGAAAATCGTTCTCATCCAATCAAAACACTCAAAAAGTGCACAAATCAAACTACAGATCTGTACCACATAGCCAATCAAAATCATTAGCTATGTGCGCAGGACAGGATTTTAGAACACAATGATATATGTAAAAGTTGTAGCAAGAACCCTTTGGTGAGGCATGTGAATGACCTTGGGACTGATCATATTTTTAGATATTTAATTTTAGAAGTTGTTCACTTAAATTTGAGGGGCGGTGATATAAGGAATAGGACTGAGTGTGTTGAACTCAAATGGATCATGTGTCTAAAAGCTGACAACTTTCCTGGTCTGAATGAAGCTTTATCTTTCAAACCTGTACTAAAGAATTGAGGTTTGAGACACTAAATTTACTATTTGCTCAGCTTCATGATTATAGTCTGTTATGCATGAAAGCATTTCTTCCTGTTGTATTTGATTGGCTGTTATAGTTTGGATCTGTATTTTGATTTGTGTTCATAGATAGCCATTTGATTGGTTAGCTTACTATGAATAAAAGCAAAACTTCCTGCTTTAGGTTGATTAGCCGTTATGGCTGAACTTGAACTCTGATTTGTGCACATAGCCAATGATTTTGATTGGCTATGTGGCACAGATCTGTAGTTTGATTTGAGCACTTTTTGAGTGTTTTGATTGGATGAGAATGGTTTTCCTCATTTGTTTATTTGTAGATTGGTTGTTTCTGAGTTTAAAAGCAGGTGTGGTATATTTCTATAATTTTATTGGTCTGAAGAAGTGATGTGTTGTACCATGAAAGTGCTCACCATATACATTTTACTATTTTTATTAAAGTTATTTTATTATTTCAGCTGTGGTGTGTCAAGTATGTTTTGCAATTCTTACACATTTTTCTTGTGCCTGGACTTGACCTTTACCTGGATACTGATTTTAGTTTTGGTGTATATAAAATATACCAGAAGGGATTCTCAGAGCAAAATGATGATTGACAAACTGCAACTGAGGGAAATGTAGTCAACAAGTTAAAATCCCATGTAGTTTACATTTGACCAAAGATAGTGAAGCCAAGAAAGGAGCTTTTGATGCTCAATAAAGGCTCTAAGATTCTTAGCCAAACAAATCAAAATTTGATTAGCATTAGTTTCAAAATCATGTCATTATTTGGTAATACTATCAGTGTGAATGGTATTTTAGCATACATTTATATCTTATGGCTAAAACCCAAAATTCTCTGCTTAGCAGTTGGGAAAGAAGGCCTAGGCATAGAACTAGTTTTTGTTACGTCTGCAGAATGTGCGTATCTCTTATGGACATGGCATACTAGTACAATGTGTCAATCTTTAAAGTCCTTGCTGTCATAGGTATGCACTTGACTTTCTTGTGCTGAGCCCCTGTTATTCCACCTCCTTTATATTATGCTGTTTATCTTCCATATTTTGTGTCAATTCACTTTGCTGACTTTGCACCTTTTTAATTTTTTGAATTGTTTCTTTGTGCTTTAATAATATACCTGGCTGTTGATCTTTGTAAACAGGAAGACACTGAATTGCTACTGTACTCAAGCTAATTTATATAATCTGCAAAATCCTTTGGATAGCCATTTATGTATACAAAGACCACAGGCAATGCTATTCTGTAGGACATATTTCTGGAATGTTATGCAATTATAAAGTAGTTTGACTCAGTTGTCTGTAGCTGGAAAACATGTCAGTGTATCCACCTTGTACATTTATACATATTATTCTATAAATTATCAGTGTTTAAGTTCCTTTTCAGCCATGAAATGTTGACCTCAGAAGCAAGGTTCTGTCTGCATTCATAACTACCCTGCCAGTTTTACCTCAGGACATTCTAAGAAAGAGTACCTGAAAATTCACAAGGTGAATTTTATTTATAACAAGTATGCCCTTATCATAGCAACAAGTATAATCAGTTTCAGGTTATCAGCTCATTTAGAACACGCCATTTGTGTAGAGTCATATCTATATAGGGATGTGGTCCTAACAAAGACTACGTGGAACAATTTTTGATACTAACTGGTCACTTAGAAAGCACCTTACACCTGATTCAATGTTTTCTTTTGCTCTTTGTCAACATTCTGTTTGTTTGCTTATGAAATAGTTTAATCTAAGACATATTGTTGATTTAGTAACATACCCAGTCAATAATTAACTGTGCTTAAAGTCTTGCTAAAACAAAGATACACGTTGCCTGTTTCCAAACCCTGATGCATAAGCTTGCATATCTTCTGTCCCATAAACTATTGGCAATTTGGAATAAATGTGTAACCTCTATCAAATCAATGTTAGCAGGTATCAGCAGAACTATGTTTAAATGTTTTGACCTTCAAAGCACCATTTTATTGTTGTATAACTGCCCTGAAATTTAATTTACCCTACTAAAAATAATGGATAAAACTTGAGAAAGGTAAAATACAGACAAAAACTAGTCTTATCTGAAACTGTGTGACAAAGCCAAAAAACAAGTCAAACAAGACAAAATAAACTGCTACAGTACTAGCCAAGTCAAACACCAAAGAAACCTTCAAAAATTCTGGTCTGCCATAAAAAACATCCTACAACCAGGCCAAGTCAGGACACCTCCCCCCTCGTATAGAAACACAATTCAATAAATAGTCTACATAAACCATTGCAGCCCTTACTAATAATAACTGTTCTACAGCCAAATTCTCCATCATAACTCCAAATCAGCTTATCCCCATTAGTACTAAAAAAAAAAAAAAAAAAAAAAACAACTGAAACCTGCATTAGCAGCCATCATAACTAGAAATCAGCCCAACAATCACTTTTCCTTCCAGTCTGTTCCCATTAGTACTATAAAAAAAACAACTGAAACCTCCAACACTAGCAGCAGATCAACTGCCAACCGAATATCTTAAAATGTCTGCTGAAGCCATCACATACCCTGTGTTTATCCTCATTAATTGATCCATCTCTGAATAAAAACTACCACCCATATGGAAAATATCCCCCTCCATAAAGGTGGCAGCTCAACAGAACTATCAAACTACTGACACATAGCAATCCTATCTCCCCTATCCAAAATCCTTGACAGATTCATCCATTATCAATTGTTAAACTATCTCCTAACAATCTTCTGTCAAATACACAGCATGGCTTTCATCTAAAACATAGCAATACCACCACATTGATAGCCTTTACTAGCACAGTAAATTACCAAAGAAATGAAAGTAAACTAATGTCATCCATATTCCTTGATATATCTAAAGCCTTCAACACCGTTTCACATTACAAACTGCTAACAGTTAGGGCAGAGCCTAGATGGCCAACTGAAAGCAGCTGAATTTTAGAGCTCTACAAAATTAACTAATTAAGTAGGAAAATATTAAGGTTTCAGTAATAACTTTTAATGTTTTTATTAATAAGAGTCTAGAGTCTTCAAGCCTATACATTTTAATGAATTATTTCTGAAAATTTCCTGTCAAAGTATCTGGAGATAATTTTCAACCATGAATATGAACCTCTCAAAGCAATCTCACTTTTACTCAGCCTTGAAGAAAGAACCACAGCTTGTCACTTCATCTCTAAAAGAGCTGTCCTTGAAAATAGACGGCTTTCAACAAAATTTAGAAAACCTTAAGGAAAATAGTTTCAAACAAATGGAGGTCTTTAAAGAACTTCTTCAACAATAACAAAGCAAAATATCAGACATTGAAACTGCATTTATTGATGTTGTTGTCAGACTTAAGTAAGAGGAACAACAAACAGACTTTCTCCTAAAACAAAATACTTGGCTGCAGAATAAACTAGTTGATTTAGAAAATTGGGAAAGAAAGTGTAACATCAGAATCTTTAGTTTACCTCAGAAAGCTGAAGGAGAAGATATAATTTCATTTTTAAACTCTTGGATTCTTGAAATCTTGGACTTACAGGAGGGGTTTTCCTATGGCATAGAAAGATCCCACACAGCTATAGGGAAAACAACACCAGCATCATCCTCATCTCCACGTAGATCCAATTTCATAAAGTTTCTTTCATATTTAGGCAAAGAACTTGTACTAAAAACTGCATGGAGGAAAGCCCTTTTGAGGTTTAAACAAAGTCAAATCAGGTTTGACAATGTCTATTCCAACAACGTCTTAGAGATGAGAAAGAAATCCTGGTCACTTGTTAAACTTTTAATGCAGAATAATATTAAAACTCAAATTATATATCCAGCATGAGTCAAAATATACTGGTCAAATGAAACAAGAATTTTCAACAATCTGGATGAACTGTCTTCTTTCATAATAAACAACAACATAATTATCATCCCAGAAGAAATGGATTGGCCATTCCCTTCATTAAAGAGATCATCAGAAAAAATACTTGGACAGATCCAAAAAAGAAGAAACAAAAAATAGATAATAAAAAGTAGCTTCCAGCAGCAAATCTCTGAAAGCATCTACTTCCAAATGACTCATGTTTTCTTCAGATAGTAATGCCTCTTTTTCCACTGAATTCATGTAAAGTCTTCTTCATCTTTTGGCTTTTTCCAGTTAGGGGTCGCCACAGTGGATCACCTGTCCGCTCATGATTGGCAGTGGAGTTTTACAGTGTCGAGTTGCTAGCCTGGTGCCCAACATTCCACAGAAGGCACACACATGCAAGCACTCATACCTAGGGCCAATTTAGAGTGCCCAATCCACCTACAGCATGTCTTTGGGATGTGGGAGGAAACCGGAGCACCCGGAGGAAACCCACACAACCACAGGGAGGACATGCAGACTCCACACAGAAGGCACCCCAGCCGAGGATCCAACCATGAGAACCTCTTGCTGTGAGGCAGCAACGCTAACCACTGCACCACTGTGGCTGCCCTACTGAAGTCATGTAAAGTAATATATATAAATTAAAATGCTGCCTCCTTTTTCACTTTATTTCAATTAAATTCCACTGGAAAAACAAGAAAATCATGTTAGTAAACAATGGCTGAGCATTTACCCTTATTTACAGGTGGTGTTAGTAAACAATGGCTGTGTGTTTACCCTTATTTACAGGTGGTGTTAGTAAACAATGGCTGTGCATTTACCCTTATTTACAGGTGGTGTTAGTAAACAATGGCTGTGCGTTTACCCTTATTTACAGGTGGTGTTAGTAAACAATGGCTGTGTGTTTACCCTTATTTACAGGTGGTGTTAATAAACAATGGCTGTGCATTTACCCTTATTTACAGGTGGTGTTAGTAAACAATGTCTGAGCATTTACCCTTATTTACAGGTGGTGTTAGTAAACAATGGCTGTGTGTTTACCCATATTTACAGGTGGTGTTAGTAAACAATGGCTGTGCATTTACCCTTATTTACAGGTGGTGTTATTAAACAATGGCTGTGCATTTACCCTTATTTACAGGTGGTGTTAGTAAACAATGGCTGTGCATTTACCCTTATTTACAGGTGATGTTAGTAAACAATGACTGTGCGTTTACCCTTATTTACAGGTGGTGTAAGTAAACAATGGCTGTGCGTTTACTCTTATTTACAGGTGGTGTTAGTAAACAATGGCTGTGCATTTACCCTTATTTTCAGGTGGTGTTAGTAAACAATGGCTGTTCATTTACCCTTATTTACAGGTGGTGTTAGTAAACAATGGCTGTGCATTTACCCTTATTTACAGGTGGTGTTAGTAAACAATAGCTGTGCGTTTACCCTTATTTACAGGTGGTGTTAGTAAACAATGGCTTTGCGTTTACCCTTATTTACAGGTGGTGTTAGTAAACAATGGCTGAGCGTTTACCCTTATTTGCAGGTGGTGTTAGTAAACAATGGCTGTGTGTTTACCCTTATTTGCAGGTGGTGTTAGTAAACAATGGCTGAGCGTTTACCCTTATTTACAGGTGGTGTTAGTAAACAATGGCTGTGCGTTTACCCTTATTTACAGATGGTGTTAGTAAACAATGGCTGTGTGTTTACCCTTATTTACAGGTGGTGTTAGTAAACAATGGCTGTGCGTTTACCCTTATTTACAGGTGGTGTTAGTAAACAATGGCTGTGCGTTTACCCTTATTTACAGGTGGTGTAAGTAAACAATGGCTGTGCGTTTACCCTTATTTACAGGTGGTGTTAGTAAACAATGGCTGTGCGTTTACCCTTATTTACAGATGGTGTTAGTAAACAACGGCTGTGCATTTACCCTTATTTACAGGTGGTGTTAGTAAACAGTGGCTGTGTGTTTACCCTTATTTACAGGTGGTGTTAGTACACAATGGCTGTGTGTTTACCCTTATTTACAGGTGGTGTTAGTAAACAATGGCTGTGTGTTTACCCTTATTTACAGGTGGTGTTAGTAAACAATGGCTGTGCGTTTACCCTTATTTACAGGTGGTGTTAGTAAACAATGGCTGTGCTTTTACCCTTATTTACAGGTGGTCTTAATAAACAATGGCTGTGCATTTACCCTTATTTACAGGTGGTGTTAGTAAACAATGGCTGAGCGTTTACCCTTATTTACAGATGGTGTTAGTAAACAATGGCTGTGCGTTTACCCTTATTTACAGGTGGTGTTAGTAAACAATGGCTGTGCGTTTACCCTTATTTACAGATGATGTTAGTAAACAATGGTTGTGCGTTTAACCTTATTTACAGGTGGTGTTAGTAAACATTGGCTGTGCATTTACCCTTATTTACAGGTGGTGTTAGTAAACAATGGCTGTGCGTTTACCCTTACTTACAGGTGGCGTTAGTAAACAATGGCTGTGCGTTTACCCTTATTTACAGGTGGTGTTAGTAAACAATGGCTGTGCGTTTACCCTTATTTACAGGTGGTGTTAGTAAACAATGGCTGTGCATTTACCCTTATTTACAGGTGGCGTTAGTAAACAATGGTTGTGCGTTTACCCTTATTTACAGGTGGCGTTAGTAAACAATGGCTGTGCATTTACCCTTATTTACAGGTGGCGTTAGTAAACAATGGCTGTGCGTTTACCCTTATTTACAGGTGGTGTTAGTAAACAATGGCTGTGCGTTTACCCTTATTTACAGGTGACATTAGTAAACAATGGCTGTGCGTTTACCCTTATTTACAGGTGGCGTTAGTAAACAATGGCTGTGCATTTACCCTTATTTACAGGTGGCGTTAGTAAACAATGGCTGTGTGTTTACCCTTATTTACAGGTGGCGTTAGTAAACAATGGCTGTGCGTTTACCCTTATTTACAGGTGGCTTTATTACTTTTGTTTTCTTCTAAATGTCTGTTAAGGTAATCAGCAGCACTGTGGGGGAGGGGGGGAAGGATCTCTCTATGTTTAAAATGTATTCTTAACTAAGAAACTTTAGTCAAAAGGGTTATAACTCTACTTTCTGACATGACTAAATGTTATATATATTAACATTAGTCGAGTGGTTTGTTTTACTTATTTTGGCAAAAATGGGTTTGGGGCTATTGATTGGTTAGAATGACATTTTTTTACATTAAATAGTGACTAAAAAATGGCTGTGAAGCTCTACGACATTTTTTATATTATTTGTGATAATAAAGCATGCACTTCAGTTTTCTTAGTAAAATTCCATTTCTCAGCTTGAAGTGAAGCTTTTCTTAACTCAAGACACCTTGTGAGCCAGTTTTCTTCAGGCTGTTTCATTCCTGAAGTCTATCAGGTTTCCTGGCAGTCCCATTTTAGTGTAACCCACAGGAAATGAAGGGAACTATTTATGTGATACAGTGATAGTCATAATAAACCAGTCTTGCTGTGATTTAACTGAAAACATTAGAAGCAACCAATGAATAATATCTATTTGTTCTGTGAAAGAATTATTCAATTTTTATCTTCATGAATGAACTTTGCCTGCCATGTGTGCAAGTGAGCATACTTTGTTAAAGGTTTGGTGTACTACTGACCATTTTTTGTTAAATATAAACTGGTTTTGCTTTGGAATGGTTCTCTCATTCTCCCTAGTTCTTTTAGAAGCGCTTGTCACCAGTTATCAATAAAATTAGAAGAAAATTACTTGATTTTATTGACCTGGTAGTTCATATATATGAATTGGCATTTTACATATGAGTCTGACAATCATGCACATACAATACTATGCAAAAGTATTGCTTTATACTGCCTTTTAAAGTTAGCACTAGATAAAAATGAGATTTACACCCAGTTGTCAGAATTAAATGCTGCATGTAATATTGCACTAATAAGTCTTCTCAATCTAGTATCCATGCTATCAAACATAATGCATCACAGTCAAGTTGATCTGTGTATATTTTGAGAAAAGTTATTTTATAATGAAGCTACTTATTTTTTTTAGTTTTCCCTTATTGTTCAGATTTAACTAAGAACCAAAGTTTACATATATCCACAATTTAAGCTTAAAAGTTGTGACACTTGTATCCGCTGGTTTATTAATATCCCCCCTTTTGTTTGCCTTGCCATTGTCTTTACTTTCATTAATTATTAATTATTAATTATTAAGCAACAACTATTATATAGATCATGAACTCTACTGGAATGTAAATAATCTTAGTGGATATTCAGTACTTACATATTATATATATGTATATATATATGGGTCCAGGACTGTTGAGTGAAAGCTAGTTTCACCGAAACCAAAATGGAGGAGCAGACTTTCACAAAATGCACTTTCACTAAATTGAGCTCAAAAAGAAAAAAAACATGACAGAATGGCTGCTGCTGGGATTGTGGTACAGTGTGGATATTCCCTTTTCCCCACTGTAGTGCAATCTTGGAGTGAGAATATAAACGTAGGAGTGTGTGGGGGGCACGGTTTAATTTTTTTTCCAGACTTTTGTGAAAGAGCTTTTTTGGTGAAAAAGCAATTTTGTGGAAGTGTAGTCAGCCGTCTCAGTTTCATTGAAACCTGTCATTGGTAATTAGTCCTAGATCCATATATATATATATATATATATATATATATATATATATATATATGGGTCTACTTCGTTAGAATGAAAGACCATAACACCGAAACCCACAACACTGAGACCAGAAGGACAAAACACTGGAAAGCGCAAAATTCAAAATCCTAATATTACGGGAATTTGATTTAGTGCTTTTGGTGTTCCGCTGTAGGTAAGTATGTATGTGTAAGTGTATTTGTGAGGGGTATTGCTGTGTGTAAGTGTGTGCTGTGACTGTGGTGTGTGTGTGTGTGTGTGTGTGTGTGTGTGTGTGTGTGTGTGTGTGTGTGTGTGTGTGTGTGTGTGTGTGTGTGTGTGTGTGTGTGTGTGTGTGTGTGTGTGTGTGTGTGTGTGTGTGTGTGTGTGTGTGTGTGTGTGTGTGTGTGGGACTGTAATGTGTGGGTGTGAGTTTGCCTTGTGTGTCTGTGTGATCTCGGAGTTAGAATATTAAAGTAGGGGGGTGTGGGGGGTGCAGGGGGACTTGCCCCCTGCCTATCTCTAGTGTATGGTTGTGTGTTTGGTAGTTTGGGATAGTTGTGTGTATGTTTGCGTGTGTTTTGCAGTTACGCGGTTTTCGGTGTTCCAGGGTTTCGTCCTTCTGGTCTCGGTGTTGTGGTCTTTCGTTCTAACGAAGTAGACCCATATATATATATATATATATATATATATATATATATATATATATGGTTCTACCTCACATAAACGAAACACCACAACACCGACAACGCAATCACCGACACCACATAACCGACAGTACAAAAACACGAAATCCCACATGCCCGACAACGAAATAACCGACGGTACACAAACACGAAACCTCATACACTTCACACACCACAATCAACAACCAAAACACATTCCCCGTCAAAAACCACATACACAACACAAGCACACCAAAATCCCTACAAACCCACACTAAACCACACATACACAACTACCTACAACCCTGACCCAAACCCTAACCCTAAGGTCCCTCACTACCGACACTTACCTGACCCGCTCCTAACCCTAACTCACTTATCCCCCTAACCCAAACACAATCACTACCGCACACTTACCTGACCCGCTCCCTAACCCTAACTCACTTATCCCGCCCCTAACCCAAACACAATCACTACCGCACACTTACCTGACCCGCTCCCTAAACCTAACTCACTTAACCCACCCCTATCCCCACTTACCTTACTCGCACCCTAACGTCCGTCACTACCGCATACTTACACAGCCTTTTCCCATTTCGGCATCCTCGGCGTCGGTGCTTTCATCCGTCGGGTCGGTCTTCTGCTTGTCGATCTTCTAGGTCCCGTCGCGTCGGTCTTCTGCGCTGTCGATCTTCTGGGGCTCGCGATTTCCCTGTCGATGTTCCGGCGTGTCGTTGAAGTGAGGTAGAACCATATATATATATATATATATATGTATATATATATATATATATATATATATATATATATATATATATATATATATATACACATATATATATACATACATGCATGTGTGTGTATTTCATAGATTTGAGTTATCAAAGTCTGCATTTCTAAAAGAAGGTGAAGTGGAGAAAGGCATATATATGAATATCAAGGGGAAAACCCAGTGATCTGGACAGATTAAGACACCATTCAGATGACTGCATAGTTAATTCCAATTACTATATTCAGCCTATATTAGAAGCATGTTCCAATATGCCTTCATCCCTTTAGTAAACTAATGATGTTACACAGACTCCCCTTCATATATAGGAGTCATGCAATACTAACGGTAACTCTGGCAGCTACTTTACTTCAAGAATTACTGATTGATCTTAGTTAACAATCAGCCATCTAAAGGTTTACTTATCTTTATTTGTCTTGGGCTTGAAATGTTGACTTTGGTAACCATAACTTGTTTTGTAGAGATGTTTTAATGCTAATTCTGTTTCTACTGTTTCTAAATTATTTGATTGTGAGGGGGGCATTTTTCAACTATTATTTGTATTACTAGTGAAGATTCTATTTAAAACTAAAACAACTTTAATAAAAATAATAAAATGTATATGGTGAATGCTTTCATGGTACACCACATCACTTCTTCAGGTCAATTAAATTATAGAAGTGTAACACAGCTGCTGATTTATTTAGCTATTAATAATTGCTTTGGTGTAACTAAATTTAACTTATATGTAGACACAAAGAATAGTGGATCTAAGTTTACTCAAAGTCTCACACAAAGACTTCTTCTCAGATTCACCTAGTATTTCATAAACTAAAGTTCTTTTTATATTCAGATTGAGCCATTATAATGTATATTAATATAAACATATCACTGCTCCTTTGTAAGACTTATTAGAGCTACTTGGTATGGCTGGTACAGTTAGGGAACATAGTTTTATGGATCATAGTGTATCTATCATACTATGAATTTTTATATTCCCTGTTTGTTTTGGAAAACATTTATCTTTACTATTACCATGTTTCACATATTTTTGAGTTAATCCTTTCCTATAGGCTTGAAATCACATTTTACCTTAAATGAAATAACTTCTCAATCTTCATTTATATTATACCTAGATGTTAAAAAATATTAATTTCTTACATGTAAGAAAGAGTTTTTGGATTATAACAGCAAATTTTAATTACATTCTCACAAACTCCTTCATATATTTCCATGACATTAAGCTTAACATTTCTAAATATTAATGGAATGAACAATCCAAGGAAAAGATCTAATTTGTTAGGATATTTGAATAACAACAAATCACAAATTGTGTTTCTGCAGGAAACACACTTTACGACTACTGACAATTAAACTCCAGCAATTACATATAACACTTGCTCATTCATTTAAAAAAAACAAAGAAGGGGAGTCATGCCCTTATGGAAAAAAGTACCGTAATTCCACAAATAATATATAAATATGAAGTCCCAGATGGACTATTAACCATTCTTATTCTAAAATTAAATAACATAATTTGGACCTTAGTAAACATTTACTGGTTCCCAGGGTTAGGAGTTACAACTGTTAAAATCATCTTGATCTTATATCACAAATACATATAAGGGTAATCTTATATTGGGGGCAGATTTCAGCTGCATCTTAGATAATCTGATACTTCAAATAACCATCCACTTAGACTTACGTCTACTGCAAAAACTATTTAAAAATTGTCTGACTCACTTAACTTACATGATACTTTCAACTCTAAGGATTCTACTTTGTTAAGATTTTAACATATCGACCATAGATTTAGGACTCAAACAAGAATAGATAGAGTCTTAGTCTCTAATGACATAACACTGAACATTTAATCTTTCACAATTTTCCCATGCCTATTTCTGAACATGATGCAATTAATCTTAAATTTCAAGCAGAGTGCAAAAGGTTGATACCTATAACCATGATACCAGCTTACATAACCAAAATTAAAGATTTTAAACCTTGGCTCTTATCAGAATTACAATTCTTTCTGGAGGAAAATTATACACCTGATTCTAACATAATCATGGTTTGGGATGTGTTGAAAGCCTACATATTTGGTAAAACTATCATCTGGTTTAAAAACAAAAGGCAGAGAAGGTAGTCTTTGAGCTCAGCTTTAATGACACTAGCGCTTTCACATACAGCTTCATCAGGTGTTTAACATTTGCTGACAAAAAACACCTATATATACCCATTCAAAACATCATGTGATCAAAAAGCAATTCAAATTTAAAGTAGCAGCACATTTAAAATATGTGAATACCATAGTAATACTATGGAGCCAGTTAAAAATACAAATATAAAAACATAGTACATATCACTTGCGTAAACGTCTCTTATGTAATATAGGTCTTATAGGGACGTGGTCATTAAGACCATGACCATGATTCACCCTAAGTCTGACTATCCAAGTAGCCTCCAACTCTTCCGTTCTGGACCTAATATCCCCACGTCTCACATTATCATATGTCCTATCTAAAACTAAAAATTTAAAAGTATGTAATTCATTTGTATTCACTACATGTTTAGCAAGTGCATTAATAAGGTTTTTTTTCTTAATATTATATAGGTGCTCTCTAATTCTTTCTTTTAATGAGCGATCAGTTTTACCTGCATAATATTTATTGCATAATGTACATATAGCAAGATATACCACATGCATAGTATTGCATGTTGCACTGACCTTAATATAAACATTCTTGGTTGTATCTGGATGTTTAAAAACTATATCTGTGCAAACATAAGCACAATAATTACAGCTGCCATAAGGCTTAGTTCCAGGGACACTAGCTACTGGATTTTTAGATATGTTATAACATAATCTTTTCTTAAGTGAATTCTTATTCTTAAAAGAAAATTGTGGTCTCACACCCACAATTGTCTTAATATGTTCATCAGTTGTTAAAATATTCCAGTGAGAATTGATGACATCTATATACTTAGCTATGTCCCTAGTATAATGTAAGGACACTCTAAGCTTATTATTCACTACTTTTCTAGTCCTTGGTCTGCTCTCAGAGAAGTAAGGTTTAGCTGTAGTAGACCTTAATGTATCTACTACACCAGAGGTATGCTGAATCAAATGTTGTTCATATCCTCTTTCAAATAATTCATTCTCAGTTTGAGTCCTAAATTTCTGATAATCTTCGTCATTAACATTTAGTCTTGATGCTCTAAAGAATTGATTCTTAGCTACATTCCTAAAAACAAAATTAGGATGAATGCTACATCTATTAAGTAGCTGATTAGCATGACATTCTTTCCTATACAAACTACTAATCAATTTACCACTATCATCTCTAGAAATATATACATCCAAGAAATTTATACCTATGGTAGAGAAATTCATAGTAAAATGCAAAAAGTTAGATGATGCATTAATATATTCCATGAATTCAAACAATATTTCTTCACTTCCTCTCCATAGGATAAACAAATCATCTACAAATCTTTTATAAAAGGAGATACAAGCAGTGAAGGGACCATTTACTATATATTTGGTTTCCCATATACTCATCACAGCATTTGCATAACTGTTGGAGCAAGTGCTCCCCATAGCAACACCATTTCGTTGCCAATATACTTTCTGGTCATACACAAATATATTATTACGTAATACAAGACTCAATAGAGTCTGTGATAAATATATATCCTTTTCATTAAAGTCTCCCATCATAGTCAATAATTGTACTACATACTCAATACCTATGTCATTTGGTATGACAGTTAAGAGAGATGTTACATCTAAAGTAACAAATATGAACTTATCCAAGGAAGTAATATCTCTCGAGTAATTATACAATTCACTTAAAAATTGTTCTGTATCTCTTAATATTATACAAGATTTATTCATTATCAGTTTAATACGCTTATCAATATATATATAGACAATGACTCAGTACACCAATTATTACCAGCAACTATTGGTCTCATAGGAGGCCTAGTATGATTTTTGTGTATTTTAGGCAGTCCTTGTATAACTGGAATAGTGGGATTTGATATATAAAAATATTTAGCCAGATCTTGGTCAATAACAGAAGTATATTGTAGCCATTTAATAGTATTCTGGACAGTCTGTATCATAGAATCAACTCTAGCTGTGGTAATATTTTCATAAAAATTAGCATCAGATAACATATTTGTATTGCTCTATCATAATCAGATCTATCCATTAACACTATCTGACCGCCTTTATCGGCGGGTCTGATAACCAAATTTTCATTGTTTTGTAATGTTATCAAGGCTCCATGTTCTTCCTTAGTTAAATTGTATTTCCTATATAGTTTGCTGTTGATGGTTCGCTTATTATACACTTCATACATACTAGAGATGCACAGTTGCTCAAATGCATTAATTAAAGAATTCTGCTTAGGAATGAACAAGCTAGGTCTTCTAAAAGAGTTATCAGACATCACATGAGTATCATTGTATATATTTCTAAGTGTAAGATTCCGTGTAAACATTTTAATGTCAAAAACAATATCAGATATTTGCACGTCCACAGTGGGAATAAACATTAAACCTTTGCTCAACACACTCATTTCATCTTTAGTTAAACTATGAGCAGATAAATTAACCATCAACGTTTCACTTGTTGAAACGCTTTCTTTATCGTTAAAGGGCTTGTAGAGGCGTCGCCCAATTTGCGTTTGTATCTCGTGGCACTTCTGCCTCTCTGTTGTAACTTTTGTTGTCCTTGTCTCACTCGACTTATAGATCTCTCCCTCACTGGGAGAAGAAAATTGAGTCCCATATTTTTTGTGGCTAGTAAAAAACTACTTCTATCAAAGTTCAAAACATTTCCCTGCTCAAAGGGTGATACCAGCGGAGGAAAAGCCGCATCAGCAGTTTTATGTACTTCCGCCATTGTAACAAGTGTTTTTCTATTAGTACCCTTGTCGACTACTGCTTCTGGAGCATTAGATATAACATTAGTAGAAGACTGTACATTTATAACATCAGAAAAAAGTTTACCAGCTTGCAACTCTTGATTTAAAATCTCCGACAGTTCTCCAGCTTCATGCTGCTTGATGTTAGCGCGTCGTGGCTGGAGCGTGCTACGTGATTGGTCATCGGTATCACGTGGCCAAGTAAAGATGTTACCCATTGAAAAATCCTTACGGTCCCGAACAATTTTACTCATTTTAGTCTGAATTAATTTTCTGCCATAAGCAAGAACATTATCCAAGGTATCATTCATAGGTTTATTTAGAACAGTTGAGCAATACTTGGAACAAAGCGTTAGGTATCTACTCTGAATACCATCCAGCAATTTGTTCTCTTGCCTACTCGCTGAGGCAGTTAGTAACTTCAAATAACCCATGCTAGTTGAAAGATTCAGCTGTTGCCACTCTGATAATAGAGTGGAGTCAAAGTCAATTTGTGCAGGCATTTTCAAAATCCTCAGACCACAAGGTATAATTTGTTCTTGCAAACAAAGTTGTAGATGGAATTTTTCATATTGCACTCTTTTACATTTACACAAATCCTTCTCTAGAAGTAATAAGTCACTATTCAGTGCCAAAAAATCAAAGGAAGTATCTACTTCCCCTGAAGTAGGTGTAAAATCAGTCATGAGAGGATTCACTTTTTCAACAATTCTAGAGATGAAAGTATGAACATTCTCCACAGACCAGAGTAATTGTTCATTAGTTTCCTCAACTTCAGAAATTTCACAGATTTCAGAGATTTCATTACTTGCAGCCATAGTCATGTAGTTGTTTGTTGTAGCAAAAGCACACAGCAGTAAAAACAACAAAGTCACCAAACAAACAGCTTTTACTTCTGCTGAAAAAATACAATCCAAATGAAAATCCAAGCAGCAAAGGTATGGCTCCAGTGTTAGCAGTCACTAATTCCAAAAGGTATGTAGTTCCAAAGAATAAAAGGCAGAGAAGGTAGTCTTTGAGCTCAGCTTTAATGACACTAGCGCTTTCACATACAGCTTCATCAGGTGTTTAACATTTTCTGACATAAACCACCTATATATACCCATTCAAAACATCATGTGATCAAAAAGCAATTCAAATTTAAAGTAGCAGCACATTTAAAATATGTGAATACCATAGTAATACTATGGAGCCAGTTAAAAATACAAATATAAAAACATAGTACATATCACTTGCGTGATTCATTCTCAGTTGGAGTCCTAAGTTTCTGATAATCTTCGTCATTAACATTTAGTCTTGATGCTCTAAAGAATTGATTCTGAGAATGAATTATTTGTAAGAGGATATGAACAACATTTGATTCAGCATACCTCTGGTGTAGTAGATACATTAAGGTCTACTAGAGCTAAACCTTACTTCTCTGAGAGCAGACCAAGGACTAGAAAAGTAGTAAATAATAAACTTAGAGTGTCCTTACATTATACTAGGGACATAGCTAAGTATATAGATGTCATCAATTCTCATTGGAATATTTTAACAACTGATGAACATATTAAGACAATTGTGGGTGTGAGACCACAATTTTCTTTTAAGAATAAGAATTCACTTAAGAAAAGATTATGTTATAACATATCTAAAAATCCAGTAGCTAGTGTCCCTGGAACTAAGCCTTGTGGCAGCTGTAATTATTGTGCTTATGTTTGCACAGATATAGTTTTTAAACATCCAGATACAACCAAGAATTTTTATATTAAGGTCAGTGCAACATGCAATACTATGCATGTGGTACATCTTGCTATATGTACATTATGTAATAAATATTATGTAGGTAAAACTGATCGCTCATTAAAAGAAAGAATTAGAGAGCACCTATATAATATTAAGAAAAAGAACCTTATTAATGCACTTGCTAAACATGTAGTGAATACAAATGAATTGCATACTTTTAAATTTTTAGTTTTAGATAGGACATATGATAATGTGAGACGTGGGGATATTAGGTCCAGAACGGAAGAGTTGGAGGCTACTTGGATAGTCAGACTTAGGGCGAATCATGGTCATGGTCTTAATGACCATGTCCCTATAAGACCTATATTACATAAGAGACCTTTGCGCAAGTGATATGTACTATGTTTTTATATTTGTATTTTTAACTGGCTCCATAGTATTACTATGGTATTCACATATTTTAAATGTGCTGCTACTTTAAATTTGAATTGCTTTTTGATCACATGATGTTTTGAATGGGTATATATAGGTGGTTTATGTCAGAAAATGTTAAACACCTGATGAAGCTGTATGTGAAAGCGCTAGTGTCATTAAAGCTGAGCTCAAAGACTACCTTCTCTGCCTTTTATTCTTTGGAACTACATACCTTTTGGAATTAGTGACTGCTAACACTGGAGCCATACCTTTGCTGCTTGGATTTTCATTTGGATTGTATTTTTTCAGCAGAGGTAAAAGCTGTTTGTTTGGTGACTTTGTTGGTTTAAAAACAAATTAAAAGAATGGGACTCAGAACTGCAAAACATAGAGTCTTATCTTTTAACACTTAAAACTAATGCTACTCAACTGTTCCCAGATGAAAAAAAGAAAAAATCCAGGCTTGCTAGTTGTTGCTGAAGCACCTACCAAGGGGAGAAAATGCTGAGAGAAGAAAAGGAGCCACTTTTGTGATTTTAAGTATTTTCTTCTGATTTTTTGTTAAGTTTTACTGCTTTGTCACCTACGTTTTGGCATTTTCTGGCTTGCTAAAGTTTATATCTGTAACAGTAACAGTACTTGGAACACATCTAGAGCCTGTTTACTGCATTTCCTGTGTTGCACTTAATTTTAAATCATTTTTTTCTCTAAAAACATCATTTTACCTGATTTTGGCCTAACACTCAAGTGTGGAGTCATTTCTTGCACTGTTGTGATTATTTTGCTGCTTGTGTATCTCTGCTACCTTTAAACTACAAAATAAAAGAAAAAAAAAATCTTGCTTTTTTCCCACTTTCTGAAAGTTAAGAAAGTTCAGTTAGAGATTTGCTGTTCTGAACTGTTTGGAAGTTTCTAGAAGGCCAGTGCTTGCTTGGACTAAAGGGAAGTCTCTGTGTTCACCAGTGGGAGTGGTTAACACTGAACGGCCTGCCTGTCCCTGGAGGAGTGGTTACTACCTAGAAGCTGTAGTTTTATTGGCCATTTTGGGTCAGTTCTAAACTCCTTGATCTGTCTCTCTTAAAACTCGGCTGCCTCATGGTTTTGGCATCTTTCCAGGCTTGCTAGTTGTTGTTGAAGCACCTACCAAAGGGAGAAAACGCTGAGAGAAGAAAAGGGGCCACTTTTGTGATTTTAAGTATTTTCTTCTGATTTTTTGTTAAGTTTTACTGCTTTGCCGCCTACTTTTTGGCATTTTCTGGCTTGCTAAAGCTTATATCTGTAACAGTAACAGTACTTGGAACACACCTAGAGCCTGTTTACTGCATTTCCTGTGTTACACTTAATTTAAAATGTTTTTATTTTCTCTAAAAACTGCATTTTACCTAATTTTGGCCTAGCACTCAAGTGTGGGGTCATTTATTGCACTGTTGTGATTATTTTGCTGCTTGTGTATCTCTGCTACCTTTAAACTACAACAAAAAAGAAAAATAAAAAACAAAAAAATCTTGCTTTTTTCCCACTTTCTGAAAGTTAAGAAAGTTCAGTTATAGATTTGCGGTTCTGAACTGTTTGGAAGTTTCTAGAAGGCCAGTGCTTGCTTGGGCTAAAAGGAAGTCTCTGTGTTCACCAGTGGCAGTGGTTAAAACTGAACAGCCTGCCTGTCCCTGTAACAGTGGTTACTCCCTAGAAGCTGTAGTTTTCTTGGCCATTTTGGGTCAATTCTAAACTCCTTGATCGCTCTCACTTAAAACCCTAAAACTCTCTTTTTGTGCGGTTTTGCGCACTGAGCAGCACTAACTAACTAAAGCACTACACCCTCCTTGACATCTCATAAGTATTAGACTCCCGATTGGTCTTTCCTGATCAAGTGAAAAATAAGTTCCCTTCCCTAATCTGATCAGTAAAAAAACAGTTCCCTATACTAATCTGGTATGTCCAAGGGTCAGTTTCAGGGTTACTCTCCAGTTCAGCTGGTTAATCTGGGAATTTTGAGGCAATGTTACAATTGCCTTAGGTACACAGACAACCCTCTCCTCCTTCCAACAAACTCTAATACATGTGAGAGATGCAGTTACACAGCCAAACTGGAGGCAGAGCTCTCTCAACCCAAGACTGGCAAAGTCAGTCAGGAGGAAAAGGTAACCACCCGCACCACAAATCCAGTCTCACACAGACCTATTGCATCTGCATACCCAAACACACAAAAACATACTCGGAGGCTCTAAATAAAAATCTGCCTAAACAGCAAAGACCTCCTAAGCAGATATCCAAGCAACAGCCACCCCTCAACAATACCCACAAATCACATATCCCACAAAATCAGTGTGCCTCACAGTCACAGCCCTTAAGGCCAAACAAGACACCACTTGTTATAGGGGACTCTATTGTCCGGCACACTGACATCCCGCTCACCAGACTGAACAAGGAGAAGGTCACTGTAAGCTGCCTGTCGGGTGCCAGGATCCGCCACATAATGCAAGCACTCAGGTCACTCCAAAGCAAGTACATGTATGACTCCGTCATTGTCCATGCTGGTGTGAATGACCTGAGACGTACCTCCCTGGACTACATGAAAAGAGACATAGAGGAGCTCTCCGATCATGTAGCCCAGGCTGGTATGACCCTGACCTTGAGTAGCATCTTGCCCTCACCAAGAATGATGCCACAGTATGAAGACAAAATGATCAGTTTCAACAATTGGCTAAAGTATTGGTGTCATTCAAAGGGGATCCAGTGTCTGTCAGCCTGGGGTGACATGCTCGACAAGCCATGTTGCTTCGCTAGGGACGGCTTGCACCTGTCACCCTTAGGCTTTTGTATACTGGCCAAGGCTCTTGCCACCCCCATAGTGCCTTTTTTAGGCAAGGCTCAAAGGACAAACCCGCCTCCATAGACAACCCAAGGATAAAAAAACTAAAGGTAATGCTACTCAATGCCAGAAGTCTAAACCTCAAGATGCATGCACTCGAGGCTCTCCTCAGTATGGAGAAAATCGATGTCTGTGCAGTAACAGAAACCTGGTTCAAAGCTCCTGAGAGCACCCCAGCACTACCAGGTTATAACTCATACCATGCGTTTCGGCCCCAAAACTCGGACCAAAGCACAAAAGGAGGGGGAGTATCTATATTCATTAAAGATACCTACACCTCCAGGCTAGTGGCACTGCACGAAGCATCGGAAACCATCCATGTGCAACTAACAGCGGGCAAAACTGCCTTTCAGTTTGTAGCCTGCTACAGAACACCCTCCCTATTACAGGAACCCCACTTGGCATTCCTGAGAACACTGGAGAATATGAAGGTCTCTCCAAACACCATTATATTGGGGGACTTCAACTACCCAAACATAGACTGGGAGTATTACTCTAGCTCCAACAGCCTAGCCCAAATGTTCCTAGAATTTATAAACTCAAATGCTATGGAACAACTTGTTACCACTCCCACAAGAGGGGAAAACATACTGGACCTGATCATCACCAACATGGGGACTCTATGCTCCAGACCAGAAGTGTATCCCTCACTGGTAAGATAAGACTATAAACTAATCTCACTGGATATTCACATCCCAACCCCACCCCCTGCCCAGAAAACCACAGTGAAAAACTTCTCTAAAGCAAATTTCACACTCCTCAAAACCGAGGTGGAATCCTTCAAAGCCCCCGGGCCTGTGGAAAATACAGCCCAGACCGCAAAATCCTTTATAAACACATTCTATGAACACCTTCAGGAATTCATGGATCATGCAATCCCAAATAAAACCAAGACCCAATCCTGCAAAGGCAGACGTCCTGTCTGGTGGACCCCAGCCATAAACAAACTATACAATAGAAGGAGGAAGCTACTACATGATAGAGCAAAATCCCAAAAAGGGAAGGCATCTCTGATTAGTATTAGCAAAAAACTATGGGCACTCATAAAATCGTCTAAGGCCAGCTTTGAGAGAAAAATTGCACAGGACACTAAGGATAATCACAAGGCTTTCTTTAGTTATGTTAGCAGCCTGGGTGGGAATTCCCAGATATGCTCAGAATTAGTCCAAAATGACAAAAAATACACTGGACCCACAGACATTGCCAACAACCTAGCTGACAGGTTCAGCACAAACGTCTCCCCCCTCCCCACCAAAAGGGCAAATATCTATCCCAGCAGAGTGCTGCCCCCCTGACATCTCAGATGCTCAGTTAAGAGCCGCCATCTCCAAAGCAAAAAACACAGCATCAATGGGACCAGACGGTGTCCCGGGCTGCATCCTACATGAACTCCAAGAAGAGCTAAACCCAAACATAAAACTACTGTTCAGTTTCGGTCTTATTACAGGATATGTACCCAAAGAGTGGTGTACAGCAACAGTGGTCCCTCTCCACAAAGGTGGTGCCTCAATGGATTCAGGAAACTATCGCCCCATGAGCCTTACTAGCTTGGTCTGCAAAGCTCTGGAAAGGATCATCATGGACCTCATAAATAAAGATATTGGGGACCTACAGACACTGGATCCTACCCAGTTTGGCTTTGTTAAGGGCAGATCCTGCCTCTTAAACCTGGTTGATTTCTTTGAAACAGTCACCAAGGCCATTGACGAGGGGAAGGTGGTCCACACAGCCTACCTGGCCCTCGCAAAAGCCTTCGATACAATACCCCACTCGGGCATTATAGATAAGCTCACCAGCTTAAATATAAACCCCTATGTCACTAGATGGGTTGCAAACTGGCTCAAGGACAGAACCCACATGGTTAGAATTGCTGGAGCCATGTCAGACTCCAAACCAGTTACAAGTGGCATCCCACAAGGCTCAGTCCTGGGACCTCTCTTGTTCGGTATATATTTCTCGGAGGTACAGGCCAACATGGAAGGACTGTGGCTGACCAAGTTCGCAGATGACTGCAAACTGGGTGCCATAATTGACTCTCCAGCTGACACAAGCATCCTCCAAAAGGGCCTCATAGAAACAGACAACTGGTGCCAGAGCCATGGCCTCAAGCTAAACGCCAAAAAGTGTATAGTCATCCCCTTTGGCAAAAACAAAGTGCCCATAAATTACCACATAGGTGGTAATCCATTAAGTACGGAAGACGTAATTAGGGACCTGGGGACCCAGGTTGATAGCAATCTCTCATTTGACAACCACGTGGCCAAAGTGGTTAGAAAAACATTTTATATAGCCCACCTAATCATGAAGGGATTCACATCTAGATCAGGGGAGATCATCGTGCCTCTTTACTCATCCCTCATCAGGCCCATAATTGAGTATAATGCCCCTTTTGGGATGTACCTTACCAGACACCTGCAGCAACTGGAAAGACCCCAAAAGTACCTCACCAAGAGGATCAAAGGGCTCAAACAGATGCCATATGCTGCCCGGTTAAAGAAACTCCAGCTCTACTCAGTGGCATACCGCCTGCTCAGAGTCAATCTGTGCCTGACGTATAAAGCCATGTCCAACCCGGAATTAATGGACATGCTGCACCTCAGAAAATCCAAATCCCATCGAGCTACGCACTCGAGAGACTTGAACCTCAGCACTGAAATAAATAGGACATGCTGGAGGGACAGATTCATAACCCAGAGACTCCCTTCACTCTGGAATAAAATCCCAGTCCAGATTAGGCAGAGTCCCTCATTGACTCTCTTCAAGAGGAATCTTGATGAGTGGATGGGGGATCGTAGGTTTACCCCGGGTATCACTTCTGTGTCACTGTTAGACAGAGGCACAGTATACTAACCTCGAAAAAGGGCATAGCAAAATTAATTTAAAATGGGTGGTGAAAGCCAAACACACTCTGGCTAGGCTTATGAATGCCCTGGGCAGATAGCCTAGTATGAACCTATGAACCTATGAACACTATGTTATTGGATGACTTCAACTACCCAAACATTGACTGGGAAAACTACTCAAGCCCAAACACCCTTGCCCAACGATTCCTTGAATTTATAAACTCTAATGCAATGGAACAACTGGTCACCACTCCCACAAGAGGGAACAACATATTGGACCTGGTCATCACTAACATGGGGACTCTATGTTCCACACCAGAGGTAAACCCCTCATTGGTAAGATCAGACCATAAACAAATTTCCCTGGACATCCATATCCCATCCCCACCCCCAGCCAAGGAAATCACTGTAAAGAATTTCTCAAAAACCAACTTTGCACTTCTCAAGACTGAGGTGGAATCCTTCAAAGCCCCCGGGCCAGCGGATAATACAGCCCAATCCGTAGAATCCTTTACAAATGCATTCTATGAGCACCTGCAGGAATTCATGGATCATGCTATCCCAAATAAAACCAAGACTCACTCCTCCAAAAACAGGAGACCTATCTGGTGGACCCCGCCATAAATAAGCTATACAACAGAAGGAGGAAGCTACTACATGACAGAGCAAAATCCCAAAAAGGGAAGGCATCTCTGATCAGTATTAGCAAGAAACTTCGATCCCTCATAAAATCATTAAAGGCCAGTTTCAAAAGAAAAATTGCCATAGACACTAAAGATAATCACAAGGCCTTCTTTAGTTATGTCAGGAATATGGGTGGAAACTCCCAGATATGCTCTGAATTGTTGCATAACAGTACAAAATACATCGAACCTACAGACATAGCCAACATCCTGGCAGACAGATTCAGTGCAAACTTCTCCCCCCCTTCCCCCCCCAAAGGAGCAAATGCCTATCCCAACTGAATGTAACCTCCCTGACATCACAGATGCACAGGTGAAAGCTGCCCTCTCCAAAGCAAAAAACACAGCATCTGTGGGACCGGGTGGTGTCCCAGGCTGTGTCTTACACGAGCTCCAAGAAGAACTGAACCCTCACATTAAGGCACTGTTCAAACTTAGCCTTACTACAGGATATGTACCCAAAGAATGGCGTACAGCTACAGTGGTCCCTCTCCACAAAGGTGGTGCCACAACGGACCCCAGAAACTATTGCCCCCGTAAGCCTGACTAGTCTGGTCTGTAAAGCTATGGAGCATATTATCATGGAACTCATAAACAAAGACATTGGGAGCCTCCAGACACTGGACCCTACCCAATTTGTCTTTGTTAAGGACAAATCTTGCCTCTTAAACCTAGTTGATTTCTTTGAAACAGTTACCAAAGCCATAGATGAGGGCAAGGTAGTCCACACAGCCTACCTGGACCTCGCAAAAGCCTTCTACACAATACCCCCCTCGGGCATCATAAATAAGCTTACCAGCTTAAATATCAACCCCTATATCACAAGATGGGTTGCAAATTGGCTCAGGGATAGAACCCACATGGTCAGAATCGCAGGTGCCATGTCCGAATCCAAACCAGTTATAAGTGGCGTCCCACAGCGTTCAGTTCTGGGACCTCTCTTGTTTGGTATATACTTATCTGAGGTTCAGGCTAACACAGGGGGATTATGGCTGACAAAGTTCACAGATGACTGCAAACTGGGGGCCATAATCGACTCTCCAGCTGACACCAGCATCCTCCAAAAGGGTCTCACAGAGATGGATGATTGGTGCCAGAGCCACGGCCTCAAGCTAAATGCTAAAAAGTGCATAGTCATCCCCTTTGGGAAAAACAAGGTGCCCACAAATTACCACATAGGTGGTAATCCATTAAGTACAGAAGAAGTAATTAGAGATTTGGGGACCAACGTAGATAGTAATCTCTCCTTTGATAATCACGTTGCCAAAGTGGTTAGAAAGACCTTCTATATAGCCCACCTCACCACGAAAGGGTTCGCATCTAGATCAAGAGAGGTCATTGTGCCCCTCTACTCGTCACTCATCAGGCCCATAATTGAATACAATGCCCTTTTTGGGATGTACCTTACCCAACACCTGCAGCAACTGGAGAGACCCCAAAAGTACCTCACCAAGAGGATCATGGGTTACAAACAGATGTCCTATGCAGCTCGACTAAAGAAACTCTAGCTCTACTCAGTTGTGTATCGCCTACTCAGAGGCGATCTATGCCTGATGTACAAAGCCATGTCAAACCCAGAATTAATGGACATGCTCCACCTCAAAAAATCTAAGTCCCTTAGAGCTATA
The DNA here is from genome assembly GCF_019279795.1 of Protopterus annectens. Lineage (NCBI taxonomy): Eukaryota > Metazoa > Chordata > Ceratodontiformes > Protopteridae > Protopterus > Protopterus annectens. Next base: position 462,933,705 of record NC_056740.1, on the reverse strand, counting down.
CACTCCAGGGACTTAAACCTCAGCACAAAAATAAATAGGACATGCTGGAGGGACAGATTCATTTCCCAAAGGCTCCCCTCACTCTGGAATAGAATCCCAATTCATGTTAAACATAGCCCCTTGCTGACCCTCTTCAAGCGAAATCTGGACGCGTGGATGGGAAATCGCAAATTCACCCCGGGATCTCTACTGTGTCCCTGCTAGACAGAGGCACAGTAAACTAATCTTAAAGGGTACCTTTTGTGACCTACTTTACAGAGGCACAGTAGGCTAATCTAATAGGGAGGCGGAAGCCAAATACACTCTGGCTAGGCTTATAAATGCCCTAGGGCAGATAGCCTAGTATCTACCTATGAACCTATGAACTAAATAAAATACTCAGACATCCCAACCCATAAAACTAATTTGGCTATGGAAAGATGAAAATTAAACTCTTATGCTTTAACATCAAAACATATGAAAAATCTAGCAGTAAGAACTAAGATTCAATCCCATCCAAATAGCATTGCAGAACTATTACATAAAGGTACCAACAAAACTGTATCTGATATAGCTGGCATCCCTGATCCTTCAAACATCATTATACCGGTCATTAGAAAACTAATAATTCTGAAAGCATTTGTTTCAAAACTGATCTTTCTTCTTTCAAATTAAGAACAATTTCAGAGAATGTAAAATCGGATCTAGAAACACAAATATCATTAAATGAAATAAAAGAAAAAAGTAAAAAAAAAAATGTTAAGCCTAACAAAGGCCCAGGAATAGACGGGTTCCTATGAGTACAATGAAAACTCATTATGTCGAATGGGTTTTCATCGACACATGTAGAGTGAACAGGCAAAACAGCGAAGTGGCTGTTCAGCGAATTCTTTCCCTGGAAAAGAAGTCACTTGACCACTTTGTTGTTTTGCCGTGTTCTGAAGTGTAGTGTGGTCCCTTGTCCAGTATAGCTCCTGAGCATGATTGTGCAACAGTTACTGACCATAGGGTTAGGGTGTGGGTTAAGGTAAGTGCATATGGTTTAAAATGTTTACTGTTTTTTTTTTCATTAAATGTATGTTTGGGTTATGTGCATATGTGTATTTAGTTGTTTACTGTTTTTTTGGGGGGTATAATTAGGATTGGGTATGTGTGTATGTGTTTGGAAGTGTGTAATGTGTTTTTTTTTGCAAGGGTTGGAACAGCGATTTCTTTCCCTAGGAAAGAAACCACTGTTCTTTGGATTCGACATTTTCAGTTTTCACTGAAAATGTGTCGATGTAACATTGTTCGCTGTTTTAAGCATTCGATGTTGCAATATAGACCCAAATAGACAGCACACTTAAAGAAATATATACATTATTCCCATTAACCATCATCTCCTTTTCCATAAAACCTTTCTTGAAGTACAAACACAAAATAGCATCTCCCCCTCTTGGAGGTGCTCATTAATCACCCCATAATAAAATCTAATAAAGATTCTTGATATTGTAGTTCTTATAGGTTCATTTCTCTTTTAAACAATGACTATAAAATCATGTCCATTTTTGCTGACGGAATCAAAGCCCCAGTATCTTCTATTATTAATGATGATCAAATAGGTTTTATTTACAGGAGACACAGCAATGATAATATTAGAGGAATTTTACCTCTCACTGAATCTTGTAACGGAGAAAATGAAGAAGCCGGTTATTTAGCTTGTACATTGAAAAGGCTTCTGATCCCATTAACTGGGGCGACCTCTTCAGTGTTTTACAATTATTTGAATTCCCACCTTCCTTTATCTCTGTTCTGAAAAATATATACAAGAGCAACCTAGCCCATGTCAAACTAGATCTGTAGACTGAAAAATATATACAAGAACACCTAGCCCATGTCAAACTAGATCTGTAGACTGAAAAATATATACAAGAACACCTAGCCCTTGTCAAACTAGATCTGTAGTCTGAAAAATATATGCAAGAACAGCTATGTCAAACGAGGTCCTTTTTCATCTGAATTTATTCCCATAACTAAAAGCACCAAGCAAGGCTGACCTTTATCTCCCATCTTATTTGCTCTTATTATTGAAATGTTTGCCGCTCTCATGTGAAATAACACAAAGATCGTAGATACTGACATTTATAATCACTACAACTCTAAGGTTATGCTCTTTGCTGATGACATTTATCTTACTTTACCTAATTCAGCAACTGTCTTACCAGAATTAGACTCTGTAATGAACATCATTCAGGGACTCTCTGGTCTTCACTTTAATAAACTGAAATCTAAACACATATTACTAACTAGAAAGAAAAACATTCACTCCTTCTATCAACATATCATCTGTAAACAAACTAGCTCCTTTGATTATTTAGGTGTAGTATTATGTAGCTCCATGGAAACGATGATCGAATCTAATTATAAAAATATTATAAATTTAATACATTATTATTCTTTAAAACGGAACAACATTTTCTTTCTTATAAGGATAGGTTACAGTTAATTCAGATGACTCACTTGCTGAAAATTCTATATATATTTCAGGCTCTTAATATTTTTCCTGGAAACTGACTCACTAAAGATATAAACAAAGTATTAGTAAAATGTTTATGGTACCCTAACATAAAAATAATTGCATATCTTCATCATATTAGACCATGGGATCAGGGTGGGATAACATTTTCTTATACTGAAACTTATATCAGAGCATTGATATTCAAGGTTATTATAAATTGGGTTGATCCAAATTATAATTCCAACTGGAAATCCCTTCACCTTACTATATTATTAAATGAAAACAATTTCTTAATCAAACTTCCTTTAAACACCATACTAACAATTTATGGTTTTTCCTTTGTTATATTGTCCAATACAATATAGCCAAACCAAAAAGGTAAATTCCTTCAATTTTTCTTTCAACAACTTCAGAGAATTTGTCAGCGCTAATGTTGATATAAAAACCTGGTTCAAATTATTAATTCCTTACTACAAGATTTTTTTCTAATAAGCTACATTCAATTATACTCAGCATTTGGCAACACTGTACAAACGATCATAAAACAATAGGTACTCAGTATCTCTTAAAGGAATAGGATTTATTACACAAGACTAGTTACTCTTACAATGTAGTCTAACCTACTCACAAGACCTCTTGTAGGGTACTCAAAACTCATTTTATCAAAATAGACTTATGTTAATAACCTTTCTATATGAAAATTTATATAATAGCTTTAATGTTGATAAGATGTTATCTAAATTATATAACATCCTAGTAAATTATATGTCCTGTGTGAATCAAAAATAGTGGAATCACATCACGAAGGTTCACTCTCCTAACTGTTCCCAGCACAAAAAAATCTAAAAGTTTGTCCACTGTTAAATTCATATCTTTGACTCAATACTGGAGCATTTTTACATGGAAATTCATTCACAGAGCCTTCTTAACCCCTGATAGAGCAGCTAAATTCAGAAATTCTAAAAATATCATTTGTTGAGAGATGTTTGACAGCCCTCAAAGCAGACTGGATACACATGTTTTATGAATGCCCTAAATTATATAATTATTGGAAAGATACAGATGATATTTTCAGATTCATTTTCAGAGTAAATCTCTTGTTTTCTTTAACATAAATGAAAGTTATACTTTGAAAAAAGGCAATTCATATCTACTATGGGCAACTCTAGCAGTTTCTAGAAAATGTATCACCAGGAAATGGAACTCTAACATCTCCCCCCAACTATAGAAAATTCCCTGTCTCTTGTGAAAGAATCAACCCTTAAAGAAACCCAGACCAAAGAAATCAGAATATACTTGAAGAACTTCACCAACAACCCTGGAGAAAGGTTTTGTCACTCATTGAGATACAATGATATTTGTGGTCAGTATGTGGACATGTGAATATATGGTCAATGCTAATAAATTTAAAAGAATGCCCATCATGTTCAGAAATATGGTGGTACAATGCATTGTTAGGGTCCTTTATGTGGATGTTATACATATGTTGATAAACTCTTTTCCTAAAGCTATTTTTAGTTTTCCCAATATAGAAACCTGGGAATTCTTGGCACACAACCACATAAACTATACCTTTAGAACTACAATTGTATCTCTGTTTTATCTTGATTGTAGCAAACCTATAGAGTTCAACTTCATTCCCTTCCATCATGTATTTACATTGATGGCATTGCCCGCATTTCACCATCTTACCAACCTGCCAATGTTGGTAGACCCTCTCTATCATGTTCTTAAAACATTGGTCCTTTTTATAAACTATTAAAGGTTTTCACCCACCACTTCTTGATATTCTTGGTCAATTCCAAATACACCCCAATATTTCCTAATAATACCTCTAATTTCATCAAAACCAGTGTTATATGTTAATACAAGTACCTTACCAAAGTTTCCCTTGCCCCTGGCAACCAGGATGGGTCTCATTTGCCCCGATTCACAATGTAGTAAGGGGACATAGTCAATCTTTAACCTTTTTCAAGTGACTTCACTGAATATGTCATCTAAAATTTATTATCATTGACCACGTTGACCTTGGCCAGAGGGGTGGACCGACAGACGACTTTCTGGAATACAAAGAACTACAGTGGCAACTATCCACCAATGCAACTATGTATGAAGGTTTGCATGAGAACATATCTATTAGTTCAGTGCTAAAGTTAAAAGCTGCTAGTGTTATATAAAAAAAATTAGTAAAGGTTTTTTGCTGACAGGTCAAACTTATTGTACAGGACTAGCTGTTTTTGTTGGTTTTACAAGTTCAATATTTTTTTTTATGTACATGTCTGTTTTTTAGTATTCCTTGCATCTTTTTTATGTATTTAATAGGTAATATGATGAAAGGGCAGATTTTACTGTTAAACATTTGAGTTGTTTGGTCCATTGATGGGAGGGGTTATATTCTCCAGAGTACTTAAGTCTGTGTTTTTGGCTGTATTTTATTCTGATGAAGTCCTGATCTGTGAGGATGAAAGCACTAAATAAAGTAGAAAAATAAGTGATTCTGTCTTGTGTTTCCACCTTTTGTGGTTTTCTCTCTCTCTCTCTATATATATATATATATATATATATATCTAGGACGTTTGCTCGACTGAGCAAACAACCGAAATCCAAAAGGCCGGGCATAATTATGAGAAAGTGCTTTGCACCGAAGAAGCACTTTTGTGTAAGTATCACTGTTACCGAGGCTGTACTATGGTGCAGGTAAGGACATTTTCCCTTTTCCCCACTGTAGTGTGGTCTCGGAGGGAGAATATTAAAGTAGGGGGTGTGGGGGGCACAGCCCCCCAGATGGGGGGTGCAGGGAGTGAAGCCCCCCTGCTAAAATGTAAATGAAGTGTTTTTTTTTCTCACACACTTTAACGAAAGCGCTTTTTCAGTAAAAGCGCTTTCGTTGAAGTGTGTACGGGTTTTATGGATTCAGACGTTTGCTCAGTCGAGCAAACGTCCTAGATCCATATATATATATATATATATATATATATATATATATACACACACACACACACACACACACACACACACACACACACACTCACACACACACACATGGATCTACTTTGATCCATCAAAAAGACACTTCATCAAATTGCAGTTAGATGAGTTTGCTTTCGCGAAAGTGCATTTATTTGAAAAATGAACTTTTGTGGAAATCAAGTCACCGAACAACTAAAGGAAGGAACAAAAAAACAAATACAGTAAACACATTTACGCAGGGGGGAACCTCCCTGTATCCCTCATGTGGTGGGGTGCATCCCCACACTCCCACTACTTATACTTACTAACTTCGAGATCACACTACAGTGGAGAAAAAGGAATATTCCCTTATCCTCACTGTACCACGATCTACAAGTTATCTATACATTAAAGGTTCCCCTTCCACACACCACTGAAGAAACAATGTTCCTGCACCACTACAGGATCCTGAAACTGGTGATCTCTCTTCACTGAACTGATGTTCGCGAAAGTGTGTTTTTGAATAAATGCACTTTTGCGAAAGAAGTCTTGTCTAATTACACTTTGATAAAATGTGTGTTTTTGATGGGTCGAAGTAGGCCCATATGTGTGTGTGTGTGTGTGTGTGTGTGTGTGTGTGTGTGTATGTATATATATATATATATATATATATATATATATATATATATATATATATATATATATATATCTTTGGAAGCACTTTACTATCTCGAAATACTGAAATCTCAAATTTCAGTATCTCTAGATGGAAGTGCCGAAAGTGCATTTGAGAGTAACTGCACTTGATCGAATTTGAAGTGTCGAATCCACGATTCTGGTGGTGCTCTACATAGGATTTGCTGTGTTTGTAAGGTGACATGTACTGTGGGGGGTTCCCTTCACATGATAGACATTTCATAATGTCGACATTCATATGGCCGAGACCATATGAACGACATTCAAAATGTCAACCATGCAGAACGGGCATCTCCGTACAGTGCAGAATGGAAAGGTTTCCATCTTCCGCACTGTAGCGGAGTTGGTATATTTAAGTTCTGGGGGCTGCTAGCAGCGTGATGGTACTTTTTTTGTGTTTTTTATTTATTTCTTATATGGTCAACATTTCAAATGTCGATCATATTGTCTCGGCCATATGAATGTTGACATTCTGAAATGTCAACCGTATGAAGTAGATCCGCTGTGGGATATGGTTTGCCTGCCGTTGTGTGGATATGTATGAAGATTCAGGTAAGTACTGTTTTTTTAAGGGTTTTGGGTAGGGATTTGAGTGTATGTGAGTGTGTTAGGAAGTTTTAAGTGTAGGTTAGGCTAGATGGGTAAGGGTGTGAGTGTGTAAGTGTTGAGAGTGGTGGTGTTTGTACATATGTGATGTGTGTTTGTGCAAGGGGAATATAGAGTACGTAATGGTAGGTTTAATGTCTTTGTCTTTTTAGTACGACCTCTGAGTTAGTATATATAAGTAGCGGGAGTGCAGGGGGGCTTGCCCCCCTGCTTATATGTGGGGCAGCTGTGTGTATTTGTGTTGTTGTGCTTGTGTGTGTTTTGTTGGTTTGTTGTAGTGTAGGGAGAAGGTGTATGTATGTTTGCTTGTGTGGAGGAGGGTGTATTTAAAAGTCGTGATTTTTAATTTCACGCTTTTGGGGTTTCGATATTGTGAATGTTCAGCTTTATAGTCTCAGGATACTGAAATTCCAGATTTCAGTATGTCGAGATTATAAAGTGAATATATATATATATATATATATATATATATATATATCCCTATCAGAAGCTCGAGTTTTCAGAAACTTGAAATTTATATGGTCAAGGCCATATAATCGATTTTCCGAAAACTCGAACTTCGGAAAACAAAAAAAATCTACTTTTTTTCAAGCCACCCTGCACCCCTCATAGCTCTGCATACTAGATATACCAACTCTGAGACTGCACTACATTGGGGAAACGGGTAAATTTCAAGATAATCACTACACCACAATCTCCATTAAAAACCTTTGAGTCTTTGGAAAAATCAGGCATACGGTATCGACCATATGAATGTCGAGTTTATGAAAACTCAAGCTTCTGACAGGGGCTCAAAAATAAATAAATAAATAAAAATAATAATAAAAAAATATATATATACAATGTACCTTACTGAAAGTCATTGCATTTTGCAAAAGGAGATGTGCTTTATTCATCTGTTTCAGGTATTCATTATGTTAGAGAACCTCTCAACTGTCCAGATTTTAGCAAAAACGTCAAGATTTTTGTCTCATAATCTTGCTCTGTTCCTCTTAACATTTGTGATTTTCTTGGAACTCTTTGAGGATTGAAGTTACTAAATAATGACAAACATTTAAGTTTCAGACTCCATAGCCTTCAGAAAATGCACATGAACAAAAATCCTTTTATTCTAGAAACTTTATAACTTTATAAGAGTGAATAAAAGGCAAACCAGTAAAAATAAACCCCAGCAGGACAGAAGATCCACAAAAGATGTTTATTGAGCGCTTTCATTTGGTATAATACAAAACTAAAAAGTAAAAGGGCAAGCGGTATGTCTTGCAAGAATGGTGTCAGATTGGAATGATTTTCTTCATGAAATTCAGATATTAGAAGATATGCTTTTACATAGGAACTATCCCTATGATTTTTTTATATCCTTTACTACAAGAAGTGGTTAAAAAGAGGCAGAGAGGTATTTTATGACCTCTACTGGGGAAAGGTACTTCATTCGATATGGCTAACAAAGAGAATGATAAAGAACGTAACACTAGTTTTTCTGTTACAGGTGTCTTTAGTTATAATAAAAAAATTAATAATATTTGTGAAATCTTGCAACAAAATTGGAATATATTTAATATTAATCCTGAATTTAATGAGCTGATGGGTTTTAATCCTAAGATAGTTTATAAAAAGGATTTGTGTTTCAAAAACATGTTGGAGAAGAATACTAGAGGGTGTTTAGAGATAGGAAAAATGTCGAAATGTGTTTTTTGTTTGCAATGTAAATACATTTTAGAAGGGACTAGTGTCTCAATACCTAATTATGGAAAATGTTTCTATAAACAGAAGTTTTCCTGTGGTACAAAAGGTGTGGTGTATCGTGCCCTGTGTAACTTTTGTAAACGTTTCTATATAGGTAAAACTATTAATGCACTAAGAACGAGAATATATCAGCATTACTATGACATGAAAAGGAAGGATGCAAAAAACGCCCTTGCCTCACATATCATGGAAAATGAAGGGCATTATTTTAGTTTACCATTTTGGAACAGGTGTTTTTGAATGACAGAGGGGGTCCTAAAAATGATTTTTTAGAATTATTAGAGTTGAGGTGGCAATTGAGAACTAATGCCACCCAACAACCAGGGCTAAATAAGAATGTATCAATTGGCTCTATTCTTAGGTTAAAAGCTGATGGCTTCATGTAGTTATTTGTTTATTTATTTAATCATTTAAATGTATGCTAGAAATGTGTGTGTGTGTGTGTGTGTGTGTGTGTGTGTGTGTGTGTGTGTGTGTGTGTGTGTGTGTATATATATATATATATATATATATATATATATATGTGTGTTTTAGTTTAGATAGGATTTTATGAAGTTTTAAGCCTTTTTATGTTTTATCAAATGTATTATCTATATTTATAGGTATTTATTTACTAATTTTGCTAATATTCCTTTAAGTAGGAAGGATAGGCATAATTGTTGTTTGATTACCTTGTGCATGATGGGATATATATATATATATAATTTTGGTGAGTCAGTTGTCTGTTTGTTTTTCTACTAGATATTCTGATGAAGTTTTGTATTATACCAAATGAAAGCGCTCAATAAACATCTTTTGTGGATCTTCTGTCCTGCTGGGGTTTATTTTTACAACTTTATAAGAGCAATATTTACAATCTGCCCTTATTTTTTGGTCCTTTGTCCCCCCATTACTTAAGGCTTTGTCCAGATTTTTGTTGCTAAGGGAATGAGAGGTATAAGAGAAGGAAATTAGTAATGTACAATTTTATGGGAAGGATACCTTGCAGCCAAATATGAGAAAAGTGTAGACAAGTTTACTAACATTGCTACAGTATGTTCATGAAATCTTCAGAGGCAGTTTTAGTTTCATGTATTATAAATGCACAATTTAATTTGTGCTTAATTCCTGCATTCCTACTATAGTTAGTATATAGCACAACAGGGGCAATTCCTGGTGACCCTGACAAAATTCTACATAAAGTTAAGAAAATCAAATGTGAATTGTATCTCTCAAATTCAGAGAACATCTTACATATGTTTAAAGAACCTGTTTCTGTAGAACTCTCATGTTTTTTATTGTCAGTTATCCTTTATTTATTTTTAGTAAGAAACCTTAATAAGTAAAACATTATTCTACTTTTCTTGTTCCTTTTAGTAACTGGGTAATTCATTCATCCTTCTTTAAATAAAAGTCCCTGGATCTTTAGCAATAACCCGATCTACAGATGAGACTCATTCTGTGTTAGGAAACATATCAGGAAAGGTAAATAGACGTTAACCTTCAAAACCTTGAAAAAAGAAGAGAGACACAAGTCATGACATGCCTTAAGAGAATCAGAGTCGGCTTCCATGAATGCTTAAATAGTTTCTCACTGGTGCTTACCCTCGGCAATTTTTGTGTTTTAATATTAAACTCCGTATTCACAAAAGTATAAATTTTAAGCAGTTACATGTTTAAAATCTCATGTAGGAAGATGATCAGAAAAGCCAATTACGTGTGAATTATTGAGTGAGGAGATTGTCTTCATGAGTTCGTCACCCTTGTTAAACAGGCTTCATGGCCTGTTAAACGTCACATATAGAAACACATCTTAACTGTCTCATGTACACAGAAAGAAGGCAACAATGTGAAAACTAACTTTAAGCTTATTGCAACTGCTTGTGAATTTAAACATATTCAGGATACCTTATAAAGTTTTCAGAAAAGCATGCAGCCTACAATGCTGAGACATTAAAGCAGCACTGACTGATACTGCAAAGTGTTGTGGTTAGAAGGTGTGACAAATGCCACTCATAACACGCTCATCCTGGTAAATACAGAGGTAGTTAATAGGCATTTGGTCAAGGAAACAATTGAGGAGCCTTGGTAATTACCCCAGAGAACTGTCTGTTTAAGTGACATGCTCACAATCACAGCAGGTAAAGGAAGGCTGAGGAAATCAAACTCTGTACTTTAGGAAGCAACTTATTAACATTTGACAGCAGTAATCCCTTGGACCAACTGTCAGACTCAAGTTTCTATAATTAAAAGAAAGAAAAACGTACTTCTGAAAGTGAAATCAGGTAACACTGAGAATAATTGTAGGTGCAGTAATATTCACATTTTTTCTTATCATAAAACTTAGAGAAAGGAAATATGATACACTTTCCAACAGAATGGTTTGAGTCGATTTTAAGTGCAGACTTCAGTGTGGAAGGAAAGTTGAAAGAGCTTTTGCATCCATGGTAACTAAAGCAATACAACCAGAAACCAGATCTAGAATCAGTTATTGTCAGATTCAACAGTTTCCTAGATGATTATGATGATGAAGTAATGTGAAGATCCTGGATGAAGGATACATGGCACTTTAAAGTGCTCTTTTTTGGTTTGATCATGGAGGAGAAAAGAGTTCTTGCTATTAATAAATTAGCTTAAGATAAAGAGTATACGTTTCCATTCAGGTACCTTTACAGGCTAAGGAGTTGTTTGAAAGACAAGATTATAATATTAATATCCTCGGCTGAGGCTCAGTATAGTAAATCTGAGATTAATTATTGCTTTTAATACAATGATTGCACACAATCCACGTCAACAAGATTCTAGGTTGATTAGGTCACAAACTTAAGAAAATGTGACTTAATCAAACTAGAATCCTGTGACCATAAAGTGGCCAAATTTGCCAGCAACTAACCTACAAAAATGTACCATTGCACCGTTCTCCACCAACTCAATTGGTTGGAACTGCCCAACTTACTAAACTACAACCAGTTAGTACAAACACACTCAACCATATTCCACTCAGAGGACTGTTCATCTATCAGCAAACTAGTTCAACCTTATACTAGAAGGTCAGCAAGACTAGCAACAGTTACGGTGATTCCCTTTACTCACACATAGTTGCCAAAATCTGGAATAACATGCCTCAACACATTCTCAACACTAATAACACCCCTAAATTCAAACGACTACTAAGACAACACCTAAGTAACAACTGTCTCTGCTCCTGCACAAAACCTGACTAAATCCCTACAAAGTCCTATTTCCATAACATGTTTTTCTTTATTGACCCTAATGTCTTCATTCTCATATTTTCACTTGTGTATTTCTACCCATCATTCCTCTTTCGTCTACTCTTAGCTTATTCCCACTTTTCTTAACATTTACCAAAGCTAACTACACTAATTCTATACCTGCCCCGCTACTTCCTTCTAGTTAACTTACGTACTGCATGAATCTTTTTGACTAAAATGTATGCAATCTATATTCTGACACAGTTTATAATCTGTACTATGTTTGTGTTGTTTGAGGCATTGTAATTTGTTGTACTGGTGGAACTTTTCTCCTCTGACCTCTGCTGAAAATGGGCCAAACTTGACTCAGTAGGACACTCCCAGTCAACAAATATAAATAAATAATAAATAAAAATAAAAATTCATCTGAGTTATTTAAAGAAAAATACTTGTTGAAAGGGAAACCAGGAAAAAAAAGCCATTTATTTATTTATTTACATTTGTTGACTGGGAGTGTCCGACTGGACGTAGGTCCATTTTCAGTAGAGGCCTGGGGAGAAAAGCTCCACAGTTAAAATAAACAGACAGTAGTTACACTGGATTACATAGTGATTAACAATTTAACATAGCAATTACTTACAACATATTTACAAATGAAGGACATAGTACATCAGTAGACAACTAGAATCTTTATCTGTGAAGTACATAACAGTAGACAACTAGAATATTTATCTGTGAAGTACATAACAGACATTAACAAATGTTACAATAAGAAGTTCCTTCTGTATAATAAGTACTAGGCTTATGAGCATCTGAGCTTGCTATAACCAAGGTAGTTAGTGGAGTGGAAAGAAAGGTAGTGGTTGGATGGGGTGGGTGATATTAGAGTGGGAGTTGCAAGGGCATAGCCAGCATTTTTTTAGGTTTGCTTTTAGTAAAGTTTTGAAGTGGGTGCATGATGGTATGGAGGTAATTGTGGGTGGGAGGGAGTTCCATAATTTGGCTATGGTGCAAGCTTCACCAGCAGAGTTATTAGCTTTAGTGATCTGCAAGTGATTTTTGTTGCTGGATCTTAGTGGTCTGGTGGTGCGATAGGATTGGAGAAGATTCTGGAGGCATGGGACATTTAGTGGATGGTTTACTAGTTTGTGGGTGAGTGAAAGTTGATACCACTGAAGGAGGTGAGGGAGTTCAAGCCAGCCCAGTTCAGCAACTGAGAGACAGTGGTGACCATGGTAGGATGCCCCTGTGGTGAATTTTGTGATTTTGTTGTAGCAGGTCTCTAGCTTGTGTAGATCACATTGCCTTAGGTTGGTATATATTGGAGAGGCATAAAGTAGGGTGGAGATAAGGTGGGAATTTGCTAATGAAATCTTTGCTGCTTTGGTGAGGCGTTGCTTATTTCTGTATAACGCTCCTAGTTTTTTGTGGACTTTTTTATGGTCATGGATATATGAATGTCAAATTTTAGTTTATTGTCTATTTCCACTCCTAGCGATTTGGTGTGTTCAGTTGGGTATATAGTGGTGTTGTCTTTTGCTGTGATGTTAAAGTGAGAGTTGTTTTGAGTATGTTTGGTGGGTTGGAAGATGAGTAGTTTAGTTTTGTTTGGGTTGAGTATTAATTGGGCATCGGATAACCATGTTTCAACAGAGGAAAAGGCTTCCCGTGTGACTTTTTGCAGTTTTGGTAGGGACTGGGCTGAGCAGATGACAGTTGAGTCATCTGCGTATTGTATGAGTGTGCCATGTTTGGTGGCAGAGGCTAGATTATTGGTGTAAACAGAGAAGAGTAGGGGTCCAAGGATGGATCCTTGGGGAACCCCTATGGAGACAGGTAGTTGGGAAGATATGTCATTCTGCCATACAACGGATTGTTGGTGGTCAGACAGGTAACTCTGAAACCAGTTGGTGACTGATTGAGAGAAGGATAGGTTATTGAGGACAGAGATAAGTTGTTTGTGTGGGACCATGTCAAATGCTTTAGCTAGGTCTAGGAAAGTAGCAGAGGAGAGATAGCCATTGTTTTTATGCTGAAGGATAGTGTTAGTAAAGGAGAGTAAGGCAGTGGTGATGCTATAGTTTGGTCGGAAACCATGCTGAGTATTGGAAAGGAGGTTGTTAGTAAGGAGGTAGTTCTGAGACCTGAGAGTGTATGCATCTCTCTAGTATTTTGCAGAGTGGAGAGAGAATAGTTATGGGGCAGTAATTGGTTAGTTCTGTGGAGGGTCCACCTTTGTGGAGGAGAATTATGTGCAATACTTTCCACAGTGTGGGAACATAACTTTCTGACAGAGATTGGTTAATTAAGATGGATACTGGGTAGGCCAGAGCATCAGCTGCGATTTGTAGGTATTCAGTTGAGAGGTTGTCTGCTGATAAATTGGTGGGTTTAAGTTTAGTTAAGAGTTTTTTTATGTTGGAGGTAGGTACAGGAGAAAAAGAGAAGGCAGTGGGGAGATTTCTAGTTGAAGGTGTGGGTTGGAGGGGAAGGGGGTTGTGTTGTTTAGCTAGTGATAGTATGGTTTGTGTGAAGTGTGTGTTGAATGAGGTAGCAATATTTTCTGAGGAGTGAGGGATGTTAGGAGGAGGGGTACTGACTTTACCTGGGTGGAGGATGGAGTTTATGGAGGACCAGAATTGTTTGGGACTGTGTTGTGAGGAGTCTAGGGCAGACTGGTAGTATTGGAATTTGTCCTGTTTTATTAGCTTTTTGACTCTATTGCGTAGTTCTAGGAATTTCTGTCTAGTTGAGGGGGTTTTGGTTTTGCACTACTGCTCCCAGGCTTTATCCCAGTTTTTCATTTCTGACTTAATAGTTTTCTGTAGCCATGAGGAGGGTTGTGCTTTGGTTCTGGAAAGTCCTATGGGGGCATGGTAATTAAGGATGCTCAGGAAGGTAGTATTAAAAAATTCAACTGCGTCAAGACTGAAGTACTTTAGAGGATGCCGGTTACATTCTTTGAGGGATGAGATGAATGTGAGTGGGTTAAAGTTTATTTTTTTACATATTTGATGGTAGATGACAGGTTTATCTTGGTATAGGTATTTTTTGAGTAGGAATGTTGGGGAGTGATCACTGAGGCTATCTGATAAGCAGCCTGTTATATATGACTGGGGGCTCTTATTGACAAGTATCCAATCCAGGGTAGTGTGCTTGCTGGAGTTTTTATTTATCCTGGTTGGCGACTGGACTAGTTGGGTGAAGCCATGAAGGTTTACATGATGGGTTGGATGGTTGCCAGAACAGGATTGCCAGTCAATATTGAAATCACCTAAAATTATAGTTTCCTGGGGGAGAATGGGGGTAGACCAGCTGAAGGGGGTTTCTAGTGGAGGTATGCTTTGGCCAGCTGGGAAGTGTTGATGGTTTTGTTTTGGTTTTTATTGAGGTTGGTATATATTATTTCTTCATTGCCTATTTTATTTATTTATTTATTTATTGACATTTGTTAACTGGGTTTGTCCAACTGGGCTTGTGGCCCATTTTCAGTGGAGACCCGAGGAGAAAAGCTCCAGTAATATATTTTAAAATAAGTACAATTTTAAACAATATTGATATAATAGCAGTTATAGCAAAACAATTCACAAATGTTGGGTTACATGCATAAAGTTAAAGTTGCATTAAAAAGAAGCTAAGTAACAATTTTACATTGATATAGTTCAATAGGTCAACAATAAACATTTTTGTTTGTATAAAATTGTGCAAATGCATAGTAGACACATTGGAGAGAGAGGTGTAATGAGGTGCTAAGTATGGTCCTTTTGAAGGTACATAAAGGGAAGGAAGACTAGGTATGGTCTTGGCAAGGGCAGGTTCTAGAATTGAGAAAATAAGCTTTTAGTTCATTTTTAAAGTGTGCGGTGTGGGAGATTGAACATAAGTCAAGGGGAAGTTTGTTCCAAGCATGGGCAAGGGAGTGTTTGTAGAGTAGTTTGCCTACTGACTTTTTTGGGTGGTAGATATCAAGTAATTGTTGGTTAGAAGTACGGAGGATCCGGGATGGGATGTAGATGGAGACTAAGGAAGATAGAGCTGGACAGAAGGAGGGTTTATAAAGAATACAATGTAGCATATGAAATTGATAAGATAGCAAAAACTGGGGAAGTTCAAGCCATTGAAGAGAGTTTAAAGAAATGCAGTGGTGTGAGTTGTATGGGGAGTTAGTAATGAATCTGGCTATTTTATGGTAAGTCTGTTGCAGTTTGTTTAGAGTGGAGGCCTGGATATTAGTAAGAACTGGGGCAGCATATAAGAGGGAGGGGAGGAGGAGTGCCTGGCCCAGGGTAAGTCTAGATTCAGGGGTTAGGAATTTTTTGTTCCGATATAGCAGACCTAGTTTCTGTTTTTTTTTTTATACATTGGAGTATGTGTAGGTTGAACTTGAGTTCTTCATCAATAATGACCCCTAGGAGTTTTGTGTAGGTGTCAGGTTGGATGTTTGTATTGTTAGAAGATGAAATAAAAAAGGAGGTTTTGTGATGAGAAAGAGAGCGGGGAAGGAAAAGTAGAAGTTTGGTCTTTTTGGGATTTAGGATCAATAGGTTGTGAGAGAGCCATTGTTCAGTGGATAGTAGGGCCTGTTGGGTCAGTGAGTGTAGTTCAGGAATGTTATTTGAGATGGATATAAGTGTGGAGTCGTCAGCATACTGAATAAGGGAGGATTCTTTGCATGAGGTGTAAAGATCATTGGTGAAGATGTTAAACAAAAGGGGTCCCAAGATGGAGCCTTGGGGAACACCAGTGGAGATGGGAAGGAAAGGTGAGGAGGATGAAAGCCATTTGACGGATTGTTCCCTGCCAGATAGGTAACTATTAAACCAGGCAAGTGTGGAGGGGGATATGTACAGATTTGCGAACTTGGATAGTAGTAGAGGATGAGAGACAGTATTGAAGGCTTTGGAGAGATCTAGGAAGAGACAGGAAATTAGTTTATTGTTGTCTAGGGCCTCTGCAATGATATGAGTGAAGGAGAGGAGGGCAGTGGTGGTGCTGTGATGAGGAAGAAATCCATGTTGGGTAGGGGTAAGTAAGTGATGTGTGAGGAGGTGATTGAGAAGCTGTGAGTGAATACATTTTTCTAATATCTTGGAGAGGGGGGACAGAATGGCAATGGGTTGGTAGTTTGAGGGGTCAGTGGAGTTTCCACCTTTATGATGATGGATAGTGAAGAAAGATTTCCAAAGGGTGGGGACAGTTGATTCCAGAATAGATCGATTAATTAGTATAGATACAGGATAGGCAACTGAGTCAGCAGCAAGTTTGAGGAATGTAGGAGATAGATTGTCAGTGGAAGGAGAGCAAGGTTTTAGCTTGAGTAGTACAGATTTGATGTAAGTAATGGGAACTGGCTCAAAAGAAAACACAGTTGTGTTAGTGGGACTTGGAGATGTGGGTGGCGAAGTAGAGTTTGGCTTAGAGGTTACCAGATTTTGGATGGAAGAGATAAAGTGTTTAGTCAGGAGGGTAGCTGTTTCCTGAGAAGAAGAGTTAGGGTATGTGGAGGGAATTAGAGGGCTTTCCAGGATAGAGGATGTTGTTGAGAGTTGACCAAAATTTTCAAGGATTGGATTTGTTATTAAGCTGAGCAGAGATATAGTATAACTTTTTTGTCATTAGTTGTATGTTTTTTTGCAAGGTTCCTCAGTTGCCTGTATTTTTGAAGAAAAGGTGGTTGTTTAGTTTTAGTCCAGGTTTTCCAAGCATGATCTCTTTGTTTCATAAAGGACCTAGTCTCTTTGGAGAGCCAGGGAGCATGGTTTGATTTTACTCTGATCTTCCTAGAGGCAGCTAAGGAGTTTAGAGTATTCATAAAGATGCTATTGAAAGTGCTTACAGCATTGTTTAGGGGGAGGTGTTTTAGGATGGACCAATCTATGTTGTGGAGAATGGAGTTAAATTGGGATGAATTGAAAGTCTTTGATAAGGTGGGGTTTAGGAATATGAGAGTAGTGTCTTAAGATGGTGGTAGGGAGATGATCACTGAGGGAGTCAGGTAAGGTGGTGGGATTCTGGTATTCGTGGAGGGAATTGGTAAGGATCCAGTCTATGATGGAGCTGGAAGTGGAATTTTTATGGAAGCAAGTGAGAGATGTTATAAGTTGGTGGAAGCCGTGTAAGTGGATACTGAGTTGGGGGGAGTCAGTTGTGAGTTTGGACCAATCAATGTTGACATCACCAAGGATAAGTGTCTCATATGGTATGTTGTGGGAGAACCAGGATAGGATGTTTTCAAAAATGGGCAGATTGTTACCAGGAGGAAGGTAGATAGAGGCAATTGCAAGTTTTTTGTGGGGATTCAGATGGCAGTTAAGGATGATGATTTCAGCTGGGAGGAAGTCAGGAATTAGGGAAGGGTATGGTGAGAGGTTAAGAATGTTTGAGTTGAGGATGGCCACACCACCACCTTCTTTACAGGTCTATCAGATTGGAAGATATTATAACCTGGTGGGAGTATTTCACTATTTGAGAATTGTGGCTTGAGCCAGGTTTCAGATAGGGAGAGGATGTGAGGGGTATTGAGAGCTATCCATGTGTGCAGCTCAGTGACTTTATTTGCTAGACTCTGAATATTCAATGAGTAAATTGTTAAGTATTTGGATGGAGATGATTGTTGTGACTGAGGTTGGTGACTGTTAGAGGAGTAAAATGGGGGCAGTGTAGAGGTAGTTTTGGGGAGAGAAGAGGGGCCAAGGTTGGGATGGATATCTCCAGAACAAAGTAGATTTTTAGTGAGGAGATAGGGTGTAGTAGATGCTAGATGGAGTTTGTATAGTTTTGACTTAGCTTTGTGGGATGGTTTAAAAACCTGTATTATGGATAGTTTATATAGACTTGAGGTAGAGGTAGTAAAGAGATTATGGGAGATAGTAAAAGATGTAGTAGTTGGATATATGTTGTATGAGTCAGAAGTTGGTGAACATAGGAGTGGGTCAGAGAGATTGGATTGGTAGGAGGTGGAGATAGAGAGAATAAGGAGTAGTGTAGAAGATATTAGAAAATAATACATGTTGGAATAAAATATGGTCAGATAGAGTAGGTAGAGAGACAGTGGCATAGAGGAAGTGGTGTTGACAAGATTGACAGATTAGTAAGGTGGTTGTAGCAATAGGCAGGGAGTGGAAGTGTAGTGGCTAGTGGGACAGGAAGGGGAGGGATAGTTAAGTATAAAGGTAATTGTAATGGGGGTGGTTGGGAATGGGGGTAGGGTAGGGGAGCGAAGTGAGCCCGAGCATAGCGAGGGCAAATGGAGCAGGGCTAGCACCCTGGTCAAGATGAAGTCATACAAACAATCAGAAAAAGATAGTGAAATACTAGCTTGAGAGACAAGGACATAAACTTTATAAAGGTATAGTCACCAGAAATAAAATAAAAAGAAATAAAATATGAGCAGAAGTAAGCTTACAAAAGGACACTGGCCTCAAGCTACACAAGTAGATTTACTTGAAGCAAACCCAGTGCTCTATGGTTAAAATAAGTGCAATAGGGAGGGGCTTTGGAAGGGGAGAGAGAGGTACTACTAGCAGCTAAAAGCAGGGCAAAACATAAAAAAATTAACATGTAAGAGTCTGAAGACAGTAAAATAGGGCAGGTGCACTATGAAAGACAATTATGAGTGAGGCTAGAAATGAATTCAGGGAAGGGTAAAGTGCAGAACAGGAGAATATACACAGAAACAGTATGAGGATAGTGGGTAACCAAAGAGAAAGGATAGGAGCTGTTGGCGTCTGCTTTTCGTGGTGACCAGCAAAAAAAACCACTGTAAATTCTTGTTGTGCTTATAAAGTCTAGCATTAATTAAAATATTAGCTTATGTAGTAGTTACTTACTGGGACACATACTTCAGTGGTATTATTTTCAGCTTAAAATGGTGGCTTCCGGACAGATAGTTAGAGTTGCGGGGCATCTGTTAAGGTCCTCAAACCTGTGTTGCCTGTACTGTGGCCAGGAGAAAACCACAGGGAAAAATCCACTAGGGTTCAGTGGTATTATTTTAAGCTTAAAATGGTGGCTTCCGGACAGCTAGTTAGAGTTGCAGGGTATCTGTTAAGGTCCTCAAACCTGTGTTGCCTGTACTGTGGCCAGGAGAAAGCCATAGGGAAAAATCCACTAAGGCTTACACAGATCAGCAGATGCTCAGCAGCATGAAGGGGTAAGAAGGTTTCTGATGATGATTTTAGGATCTGGATGTTTAGATGATGTTTAAATATTATAGCTACACCGCCTCCTTTCTTGTTTAGCTGGTCTACTCTTAGTATGCCGTAACCTGTAGGGAGTATTTGCTCACTGGTAATGTGAGGTTTTAGCCAGGTTTCTGTCAGGATGACTATATCTGGGGAGTACAAGTCTATGGTGGCATGGAGTTCATGGACTTTGTTGGATATACTTCTAATATTTAGGCTTAGTAGAGGGAAGTCACTTGGCTTTCTATTGTCTGTAATATGGGAGAAGTTGTGGTTTCTAGTCTGATTATGAGGATTGGGGTTGGAGATGGTAGGGCCAGGGCTGGGGTGGATGTCTCCACTTAGGGCTAGTTTTGATATGCATGAGGTTATTAGTTTTCTCAGTTTTTGAATGTGTTTGTTTATAAGGGAAACTTTATGATTGTGCTCTGTGGGTAATAGGTATGGTGGGAGGGTTATTATGTTAAGTTGTAGGGATGCTTTATGTTTGAGTAGAATATGTGGGGGGGTGCATAGGGATGGTTCTTGAGTTGGTGGGAGGGGAGCTGAGTGAGGGTGAGACATGAGTGGTGGTGTGAGTAGTAGTACAGTGGTAGTGGTTGAGTGGGGGAATGATGGAGCTTTGGTAGGATGTAAGATATGCAAGGAGAGTGCATGCAGTGAGCATAGGTAAGGTACGCTTGTACATGTTAGTTGAGGAGGTGTGATAGTACTGGGAAGATGGAGGAGGTAGTGTTGGGTTAACACTGTGGTTGACTATTGGAAAGATGGGAGGGGTTTGCGAGTGTAATAAAGGTGGGACCACTGGGGGTGGGAGGGAATAGGGGGCATGGTGGGGAGCGAAGCGGGTAGAGACCCTGTTAGTTGCTCTTATGAGGGGGCTGGATACAATCAGTTAACCGAATTAACTGATACATGAACATATGATAGTGACAAGGGTGGTTGTAGTTTTAAAAATGGTGCCTGCCACAGGTAATATTTATTAACGTTGGGATTGTCTTAAGGTAATAAACAGGGAAGGGGGAGGGGAGAACAAGGGTGTGAGCAGGCAGTTCGTTGTACTGCTGCTAATGAGCCAAAGCAAAGACAAGTTTGTGTTTAAGAAACAATCACAATTGACCAAGGACTGCTCTGAAATTGTAAGTCATTTCTTAACCATTTCTCAGGTGGAAAAACAGGAT
This sequence comes from Protopterus annectens, assembly GCF_019279795.1. Lineage (NCBI taxonomy): Eukaryota > Metazoa > Chordata > Ceratodontiformes > Protopteridae > Protopterus > Protopterus annectens. The sequence continues at coordinate 462,912,677 of NC_056740.1, read as the reverse complement.
AACCTTGTATCAGTAGGCTATTGTGGTCTCAGTTTAAATTAACAAACACACAGTATTGATCATTTATGGATACTATTTGCTAACAGAAGGGAATAAGAGAGAAAGTGGAAGATGAGTGTGTGTGTGAGTGTGTGTGTGTGGGGGGGGGGGTGAAGGGGGGCTGCTTACAAGCCAAAGCAGAGTGCTCTCCAGGGGAAAATGAATACTGGCTCAAACAGGTAGACACATACTCAAAGTTAACTTTAGCTGTTTGCAGACAGTTCAGACCAGGACTGCGCTTTTCTTATAGGAATGTTAAAGGTGGTACCGCAGTTGAATACTTAAGAGTGGTGTTAGGTTCAAAGTTAACTTTAGCTGTTTGCAGACAGTTCAGACCCGGACTGCACTTTTCTTATAAGAATGTTAAAGGTGGTACCGCAGTTGAATACTTAAGAGTGGTGTTAGGTTCAAAGTTAACTTTAGCTGTTTGCAGACAGTTCAGACCCGGACTGCGCTTTTCTTATAAGAATGATAAATTACATGGTTGTAAGAATACGGGTAACCACCTGCACTTGTTTTTTATTCAGTTTTTTTCTCAGGTTATAACTTTCTGTGTGGTTTGTTATTATCTGATGTGAGATGGTGTCACTATTTCCATGAGAACCAGGAAGGAATACTACTCATGTCTACAGCAACTATTCCAAATCATGCCTCTCAACATCTTAGAGCAAGAAATCTGGACGAGGACATAAATAATGAGAGGAAAACAGGGACACGTTCTAAATAGTGCTCTAACAGACTTAGAACGTTGATACAACAACATATTTTGCATTTGCACAACTTTTCTGGCTGGTATGAAGTGTATAAGTGTAATGTTTGCCATCATTTTCTGACTTTAATCTGCATTGATTTTCCACTGATTTGTCAGAAAACCACAATTATATGATAAACAGCAAAAGCAAATAAAGATGATGATAGTTCCACCAAACATGTTTATTGTTAACACTTTCATCTACTACAGTCAGTAAACTCCTTCAGACATCAGCCATTCATTCACACAAGTTTAAATAGCAAGTGCAACCATGACATCACTTCCTAAAATTCTTAAAGCTGCACATTCCTCATAAAATTCACTTGTAAATGCAAATGTTATGACTGCATCTAAAATATAAAATAAAATGTTTTCACTATTGTGTGATTTTATATATATATATATATATATATATATATATATATATATATATATATATATATATATATATATATATATATATATATATATATATTCATACCAGACTACACATCTCCTCTATACCTCATAACCCACCTCAAGATAGTAAAGTTGAACTCTTAATTTCCAGATTCCAACTCAACTCTAGCAAAGCAATATACATAATCTGTATATACCTACCCCCAGGTAATAACATTGCTACAATAGAGGATACCCTATGCTGGATATCTATTACTTACCCACAAGAAACTATTATTATAGCCAATTTCAGTAATGACTGGAATAGTATCAATACATATAATCCTTCTTCTCATATTAATTTGCATGGCTTTAACCAAACAATCACCACCACTACTAGAATTAACAAACCAAATAAAAAAGAAACTATCCTAGACTGGATTCTAATCAATAAACAAGACCATACTTATAAAGTAGGAACCTTGCCTGATGATGTAAGTAATCACATGCTTACTTACATCATAAGACAAAAGAATGACATTACCAACCCCCCAATTGTAGGATTTTCCGAACCAACAAACACTTTAACCCCATATTATTTCTAACAGAACTTAGTGCCAGTGACTGGAACCCACTAAAAACTCTCCCTCTTGAAGAAGCTGTGATATATTTCAATAACAAATTCTTAACAATCCTCAACAGGCATGCATCTAAACGATCTATTAGAATAAAGTCCAAACCTGCACCCTGGCTCTCAAAAGATACTAGACAAAAGATATTACTTAGAAATACATCCTGGGTTAAGTGGTCCTTTTGAAGGTACATAAAGGGAAGGAAGACTAGGTATGGTCTTAAGTGGAGAGCATCCAAAATATCATTGAACAGCAAACCTTTAGACAGTTGACAAATGCTATAAAAAAAGCAATACTGAATGACAAAAAAATCTACTATTGTAAATTGCAGCAAATTCATCACAATAATCCACAAAAATTCTGGTCAAGCTTAAATAACCTCCTTCGTCCTGGCCACTCTAGCACGCTTTCCCCTCTAGGGTCAGAAAACAATACCTCGCATCAAACTGCCAATGCCTTTAATACCTTTTTCACAGACACCATACAATCTCTAGCCAGTCCACTAGCCTCAGACAACTCAGATCTAACTAGCTCCCCACCTGGTCCTCGGCCAACTTTCCAACTACAACCCATCTCTACCTCTTATATCCAAAAACGTATCCACAAACTTAAGCCTTGTACCCCCTCTGCCGATGAGTTACCATCTGAATACCTTCAACAAGCAGCTAAAGTACTTGCCTATTCTATACCCATCCTGATAAATCATACCATAACTGAAGGAATCATTCCAGATCTCTGGAAAATCTCCCACATTATCCCCTTACATAAAGGAGGTAACTTTAATGACTATTCTAACTACAGGCCTATAGCTCTCCTTTCACCATTGGCAAAGACTATGGAGAAATGCATCCACCATCAGCTAATGGACTACTTAACTCAAAATAACATTCTAGCAAACTGCCAGCACGGTTTCAGGCCTTTTCATAGTACCACCTCAGCTCTCCTATCCTTCACCAACTCCATTAACAACAACCGTAATAACAACACCCTCTCATCAGCACTCTTTATCGACCTGTCAAAATCCTTTGACATGGTTAACCACCCCCTACTCATAAATATTCTGTCATCCCTCTCTCTAGATGCCAAAGCAATTCTCTGGTTCGAGTCCTACCTTAGTAACAGACAACAGGCAGTTCTTTGGGAGAATCAACTATCATCCCACCTGCCCGTCTCCCTTGGAGTCCCTCGGGGCTCTATTCTGGGTCCTCTTCTTTTCTCTTTATTCATCAATGACCTTCATGTAGCTGTCCCTCAAGCCACTTGTATACAATATGCTGATGATTCTACAATCATATGCTCTGCCAACTCTACATCCGAACTTCAATCTTTAACCTGGACAGCTTTCAACACAGTAGAGTCATGGTTCTTGAAATGGTGCCTTCTTTTGAACACCAAAAAGACCAAGCTACTGCTGTTTACACCAAACAGTAAGTCCTCCCTCATAGATTTCTCCATCCGATCCAATAACGGCACCCTTATACCCCCCGACTCTACCACCAAACTATTAGGAATCACATTTGATAATAACCTCACCTTTGATAATCACATTAATAACACCATTAAATCTGTAAATAAAAGTGAGCCCCTATATAGGATAAAACCCTTCTTAACTCCAACAGCCAGAACTACTATTGCCCACTCCCATCTAATTTCAACTCTTCTTTATGCTGCACCCATTTACACAAATCTAAAAAAAAATAATCTTACTAAACTAACTCCTACAATAGTATTGCTAGATTTGCCACTGGAAACCCATGTAGAACTCACCACTGTCTTAACCTTCACCAGCTAGACTGGCTCGAACTAAAAAACCTTCTGATACTTTCCCAACTTACCATTGTTCATAAGACCCAACAACACACCGATACCATTGAACGATGATGTAAAGTGTAAAAAGTCTGGTAATGAATGATTTCACTGACAAATTCATTTGCCACCCTCTCATCATTTTAATGATGACAAAAATGTCATCCAGGTATCGTGTGTACCAATGGACTTTCTCTTTAAACACGTGGTTTGGAAAAAGTAATTCCTGCTCCCAGTGAGCCATAACATGGTTGGCAAAACTAATTCCACATGGTGACCCCATTGCAACATATGCTTTCTGAAGGTAGTAAGAATTGTCAAACAAAATAAAGTTGTTGGTGAGAATAATTTCCAAAAAACATTCGATCAATTAATTTCTTCAGAATCTACCCCTTTCTTAAATAAAAATTCTCTAGTCCAAGAGATACCCAATTCCTGGGGTATGACTGTGTATAAAATCACATACGTCAATAGTAAGGAAATTATACATTTCAACATATTCTAAATTATTAATAGCTTCTAAAAAGATCCATGAATCGGAACATATTTGTGATTCCCCATTCAGATATTTCTTAAGTTTGGAGTCTACAACCTTAGCTTCATTACCAGACTTTTTACGCTTTACATCGTTCAACACGTCCTCTATCCCTTATCTTGATGTGAGACTAGCCAAGGATGACATCAGTGGTAGATATATTGCCAACATCTATAGAAAGCCAACATATTCAAACAGCTTCCTACATTACAGCAGCTCTCACCCCAATCATCAAAAAAGATTTGTGATAAAGGGGCAAATAGTTAGAGCTGGTAGGATGGTAACTTTGGATGACGATTATTATCAGGAATGTGAACTTTTAAGACAGATTTTTATCTGAGAGCATATCCAACAACACTGGTGGATGACATCATTAAGGAAGTCACAAATAAAAAGGGAAGTGGGGCACTTTGCAGGAATATTAAATCGGGGCACTGATACTGTTAGGCGCCAAACACCAAGTGAGTCAGTACAGGATGTCACTATAGGACATAATATGTCCAATACTAGCTATAATTTGAGCTTCATTACCCCATTTTCAAATGATGCCAGGACATTTAGGAATATTTTGACTAAAAAATGGGCTTTAATAAATGAAGATACTGGAATTAATCAGAAACTGGGCGACACACCTAGAATTATTTTCAAATGTGGCTTGAATTTGGAAAAACTTACTAGAGTCTAGAAGGAAATCTTACATACTACATAGGGGTATGAAAAAATGTGGGCACTGCCACTACTGTAAATATATAGAAGTTACTACAAAATTTAAAATAGGTGGCAAGATTTTCAACATCAGTTGGAAATATACATGTGAAACAAAAGGTGTGGTATAGTTGGCTCAATGCCAATTATGCCCAAGTTTCTATATAGGAAAAATGGAACTTTGTGTAAAACAACATATCTATGAACATCAGTACAATATAACTAAAGCCAATGATAAGAATGCCCTGGCTAGACACGTCATGAAATACCCTGAACATGAATTTTGGTATATGGTTATTGATCAAGTACAACAAGACATTAGGGGGGAGCTTGGCTATTAAGATTAGGGGAGAGACAATTATTGTGGCAACTAAGATAAAATGCCCAGGCTTCCCCATGTCTAAATCAATACAATTCCTTGAAGTTTGTATTAAAGTTAAAATCACTAGATATATAATAACTGTGTTGTGTGTGTGTGTGTGTGTGTGTGTGTGTGTGTGTGTGTGTGTGTGTGTGCATATATATATATATATATATATATATATATATATATATATATATATATATATATGTCTACTACCAGAGATAGAAAGTAAACTTTTTTGAAATCCGGTAGTAGATGGTCACTAATGCAAAAGTGCACTTCACCGAAAGTGCACTTTCGCGAACACCACTAGAACAGACAGGCAATGCCCTCCACTGTGGTGCAGTAGGCAGGGACCTTAAGGTTAAGGCTTAGGTTAAGGATAGTGGATAGCCCTACTAGCTATCCACTATCCTTAACCCAAGCCCTAACCCTAAGGTCCGTGACTACCGCACCACAGTGGAAGACATAGGTCCGTGACTACTGCACCATGGAGGACATACAATTTCCTCCACTGTGGTGCGGTAGTCATGGACCTTAGGGTTAGGGCTTGGGTTAAGGATAGTGAATAGCCCTACTAGCTATCCACTATCCTTAACCCAAGCCCTAACCCTAAGGTCCGTAACCATTTGCTCAAGTGGTGCTCGCGAAAGTGCACTTTCGGTGAAGTGCACTTTCTCATTAGTGGGCATCTACTACCGGATTTCGAAATAGTGTAATTTCAATCTCAGGTAGTAGACCTATATATATATATATATATATATATATATATATATATATATATATATATATGGGTTCAGTTCATAATTTCGAAATACTGAAATCCCCAATTTCAGTATTTCGAAATTATAACACCAAAGCCTTGAAATCCCTAAACACCAGAAGCGGGAAATTCAAAATCCCAAAGTACGGAGATTTTTGAACTAATGCTTCTGGTGTTGCGGTGTGTGAATAGTTAGGTGTTAGTTTGGGTATGTATATGTGTGTTGGTTAGGGGCTTTAGTGTATGTTATGACTGTGATGTGTGTGTGCGAGGGACTGCAAAATTTGTGGGTGTGAGTTACCTTTGTGTGTCTGATTGTGTGATCTTGGAGTTAGTATATATAAGTAGGGTAGTGTGGGGGGTTGCCTCCCACATGGGGGTGCAGGGGTGCTTGCCCCCTGCTTATATGTGGTCTAGGTTTGTCTGTGTGCTTGTGGGGGGGTTGTGTATATGTTTATGTGTGTGCTCTATGTGTTGTATAGGTTCGGGATTTTGAGTTTCGCGGTTATGGGTTTTCGGGATTTTCAGGTTTCGGCTATGTAATTTCGAAAGACTGAAATTCGGGATTTCAGAATTTCGAGATTTCATAGTGAGCCTATATATATATATATATATATATATATATATATATATATATATATACATACACATATATAAAATCACACTTAATACTGACCAATTTTTTAGTTTATATTTTAGATGCAGTCATAACATTTGCATTGGCAAGTGAATTTTATGTGAGAATATAGCTTTAAGAATTTTAGGAAGTGATGTCATGGTTACACTTGCTATTTAAACTTGTATGAATGAATGGTTGTCTGAAGAAGTTTGCTGATTGTAGTAGACGAAAGCGCTAACAATAAACATGTTTGGTATAATTATCATCATCTTTTTTTTGTTTTTAAAGTTTATTTTAATATTTAGTTGGTTATATGATAAACAGACCAAAAATATGAGACAAAACTCTGGGCATTCTGCGAAAATCTGGACAATGGAGACGTATGTTCCAAATTCTGCTACATATTGTATGGAATCCTTTATCTGGATGATTCGCTATTTTGTTTCTCTGTTTGCTACTTAACTTGATTTCTGAAGTTTAGCTCCTTATAATCTAGCTGATATTGACAACAATACCATTATATTCTTAAGCTGGAACTGTTTTTTTATTAATGTTGTGATGATTTTTGAGCAAGTGTATAATTGATTTGATACTCTCCTGGTCAAAACAAACATTTGCAACTGACTGACATTTTACTATACTCATCAGAATTGTCTGTGATATATTCTTGACAGTGTCAGACACTTATTTTTAATTGTAGAAATTCATGTGGTGGATACAGTAGTATGTAAGTAGCTTCTAATTTCCAGTGATCCACAATATAATTCTCCTGTTGTGGTAATAATGCCCCTTTCGACATTATTCTCTTAATAAGATTATATATTATATCAGTAACTTCTAACTACTGCTTAATGTTCAGGTGCAACTGATAGAGATTCATTTTTTTTGCATGCAGAGATTTTTATTTTACCTTAAATTTCCTTTATTTTAACCTCTTTGATAAAATGGCCACGGGCTTCTTGGTGTCAGGAAGTTCTTATTATGTACATAGTGTATATAACTGCCCTAATTGGAGCTTTTATTATATAACTGCCCTGATTGGAGTTTTTCACATACTATCCATAGTCTGGAATTCACACGTATGTAGCGGTTATGAGTGAGAAGTAACACTTTGCTGATATGTAAATAAGTTAACTACAGCGCATTTGTAATGAATAAGGAAAAGTGAAGGTATTTTGAAGAATACGCCAGCTTCTAAAAAAAATGTAAATTATATAAGGTCAGTGGTTAGACAGATGCAAACAACTATGTGAAAACTGTAAAAAACTGTAAACTTTGTATTACTTCATAGTATTTCATATATATTTGGATATTAGGGATGAGCATGGCTCTGCACAGTCATGTTTTAAATAGCTGAGGCAAGCTGCAGACTGCACACTTTTCATCACTGATGTGATGCCCCAGCACTGGCACAGTAATCAGGGAGCCTCAATCCTCATCAATGGCAACAGTGGGGGATGTACACACTGGGAGGATGACAAGTACACACACAGTAAAATACAATTTCCCTTAAGAACACACAGAGACCACAGTCAGTCTGGGGCTGATTTCTTCCTCTTTCTCCAGATCCCCAAAAGACTCCCCACTGGAACAGCTATAGAGTTGAGATCTCGGCTGAGTGGCCAAGCCAAGACCTACAGCACCCTCTCTGTCCAATCAGTGCTTTGTGTCCCTGCCCAATTAGCTGACAAACACACACTTTGATGTTTGATTTACACACACACACACACACACACACACACACACACACACACACACACACACGGGAAAGACTAGCACAGGTTTACTTGCTATGCCCCCTTTTGGCCAAACTATAAGGTAGTTTAGACTACAACCAGCCACTCCTTATCAGCTATTTTAAGGCCCTTAGCAAAGGATGTCCAATCTTACTGTGTAATCTTACTATTAATCTAAATGGTAGTTTGACCAAGACTATGGCTATTAGGAGTGTCACCACATAGATGTGCAAGTACTCTAAGAGCTTAAATACCTCTAGACAGACCAACCACAATTGAAAGGTTTAAATATGTTTAATAATAAATAATAAAAGATCAAGACAAAACTCAGCAAGTAATCAGTTACATAAGAGTTCAAAATCACAGGAATATTTAAAATAACATTGCAGGACAGTCTCAAATAAATACAGAAAACATCTAAGCTATACTTTACTATATTACTAAATGTGTCTCAGAGAAACTACTGCACCCTAGACTTACTTACTCAAAGCAGGGCAAGACAGATGTGGTGAGTGGGTTTTCCAGCTGATGCTGCCAGGTCAAAGACAAAATACAAAATGTGCAGTCTCTCTCTGAGAGTTCTTAAATTAATATCTGAAATATTGCTGTTGGGTTACTTGCAGGATGACATCACATCTTGTCATCTGACTATCAGTTCCAAGGCTCACAACCATTTATTTATCATCTACCTGTGAAAACACATAGATCTTAGATCTTTTGGCAAATGGTGAAAGTTGTAAAATAATTTACATTCCTCCACATTTAAAGACAATACAAAAAACTTCTAGATCTAGACATTATGTCTCCTGTTGCACTGAAACAGAAAGATAACATCTCTTTTATTATGTGGTTATAAAATAATTTAATTTCAACTATTTTTCTGAAGTTTTGCCAGTTAACACCCCCTCCTGAAGACTCAAGCTAGTTTTTCAAGTGACATTTGGGAAACACTGCTTAAGTGGGTTCAGCCTGTTCTGGAATATCTTACCCTATTCCTTGTCTTGAGAGCCCATCCGCGTTGGCATTACTAACCACACTGCAGTGTTGCACTGTCATATCATATGCCTGCAACCCCAGGCTTCATCATAGTAACTTGTCATTTTGCTGGCTGGCTCAATGTAACCATGTTAAGGGATTGTAATCTGTAACTACAGTGAATTTCCTTCTATACAGATAAGGCTAAAGTTTCTGCAGTGCCTGCACTATGGCTAGACATTCCTTTTCTACAGCTGCATAGCATTCCTCCCCCAGGTTGGAGCCTATGGCTGAGAACTACCACTGGGTGCTCTTCTCCCTCTGAGTAAACCTGGCTGAGTACAGCCCCCACCCCATGGTTTGAAGCATCCACTTGCACAACAAACTATTTTCTGTAATCAGGACTGGCTAGCACAGGGGGTCCTCCCAAAGCTCCTTTAAGCTTCTGGAATGCCTGCTCACATGCTAGGGTCCACACTACCATATTTGGCCTGGTTCCCTTGTCAGGTCTGTGAGGGGGCAGCTATGGTACTATAATTGGGGACAGACATTTTATGCTACCATGCTTTCCATAAGAATGACCTCACCTGCTTTTTGGTAACAGGGGCAGGCCATGCCTCAATGGCTTCCACTTTGGCAGGTTCTGGCCTGATCCTACCGCTCCCTACTCTGTGTCCCATGTAGAAGACCTCTTCCATACCCACCTGACACTTCCTGGGCTTAATGGTTAACCCTGCCCTCTGTAGTCTGCCCAGCACCTCCCTGACATGCTGGAGGTGCTCCTGCCTGGAATGGCTGTAGCTGGCAATATCATCCAGGTAAGCAAGGACAAAATCTCCTGCTTCTGCTAGAATATGATCCACCAGCCTCTGGAAAGTTGCTGGAGCATTTTTTCATCCCAAAGGGCATCTTTGTGATCTCATAGAAGCCACAAGGATTCACAAAGGCTGACCTCTCTCTCTAGCACTGGGAGTCAAGGGCATCTGCCAGTAACCATTGGTAAGATCAGTAGTGGTAAGATGCTTAACCCCACCCAGCTGCTCTAGGGCTCCATCCATCCTAGGCATGGGGTTAGCATCTGACTCTGTGTGACTATTTAATTTCCTGTAGTCCATACAGAACCTGTTGCTGCCATCCTTCTTTGGCACCAGTACCACTGGGGGAGTCCCAAGGGCTGTTGGACTCTTGAATTACCCCTAGTTCCAACATTTCCTGTATCTCCTCCATCAGAGTCTGTTTGAGTCTCTCAGGCACCCTATAAGGAGCCTGTGTAATAGGCCTTTGGGGTCCTGTATCCACATGGTGCTGCACCAGGTGGGTGCAGCCTGGGTTCCCAGTGAACATGTCCCCAAACTCCTGTAACACTGCTCAGATTTCTAGAACCTGGGTAGGGGATAGCTGCTGGGACATTGCTACCCCTTCCACTGAGGTGTCAGTCCGAGCCTCACTGAGGAGATCAGTCACCAGAGCCTCCTCAGACTCCTCCTGCCATCCACTGCAAATAGTTAACACAAGGGCCTCCCTATCATGGTAAGGTTTCATCATGTTAACATGGTACAATTTGTGCCCTGCCTCCTGCCTAGCAGTTCAACATCACTGACCTTTCTTATCATCTTGAAGTGTCCCAATCAAGCTGCATGTGGTGTGGTGTGTCTGACAGGAATGAGAACCATAACCTGCTGCCCTACAGCATACTCTCTAGCTCAAGCATTCCTGTCATACCAGACCCTTTTCTGCTGTTGGGCTTCTGCCAGGTTTTCCTGTGTGAAAACTATGAGTTCACTGACCCTTGTCCTAAGGTTTAGGACATACGGCACAACAGACTCCTTGTGGGATTAACACTCAACCTCCCATTCATCTGGAATCAAATCTAGAGGTCCCCTCATCCTATGCCCATACAGCAACTAGAAGGTTGAAAAATCTATGGATTCCTGGGGCACCTCTCTGTAAGCAAACAACAGATGGGACAAATATTTGTCCCACTCCCTCTTAAACTGGTCTGCAAATGCCCTTAGCATGGTCTTGAGTGTAGAGTTTAACCTCTCAAGACCATTAGTCTGGGGATGGTAGGGGGTGGTCTTCAGGGGCTTCACCCCGCAGTACTTCCACAGACAATCCAGCAGGTCTGACATGAAACTGGCACCTCTGTCAGTCAGTAATTCTTTTGGGAAACCCTGCTGAAAATATCTAATAAAGCATTTGCCACCTTTTCTGCCTCAATGAAGGACAGAGCCACTGCCTCAGGGTATCTGGTAGCATAATCTACTAACACTAGGATATATGTTTTCCCTGTGGCACTTAGGGTACTCAGAAGCCCCACGATATTCATAGATACCCTCTGAAATGGCTCTTCAATCACAGGCAAAGGCATCAAAGGAGCTCTCACCTTGTCTCCTGCCTTGTCTACCTTTTGGCACTGGTCACAGGTCCTGCAGTACCCTGTTACATCTCTGGAAATTCCAGGCCAATTAAAGTTCTGCATAATGCATCTCTTTGTATGCTTTGTGTCCATATGACCTGCAAAGGGAATATCATGGGCTATGGCTAGAAGTGCCAGACTGTAGACTCTGGGCACTACCAACTGCTGTATTCTCTCACCCTCTAGCCCTCCCTCAGGGGTCCACTCTCTATACAGTAACCCTTTCTTCCAGTATACAGATTCCCCCTCACCTCATTATCACCTCCCTCACACCTTGTAATGTCAGGTCTGAGAGCTGACCCTGTCTCATCTCTCTCTTTGTAACCTTTTCCAGCTCCTCTTCCACAGGACGTCTGGTATCCTCTGACAGCGGTACCTCACTGTCAGCCTGGGTACTGGTGCCTCATTGTCAGCCTGGCTACAGGTGCCTCACTGTCAGCCTGGGTACAGGTGTCTTACTGTCAGCCTGGGTACAGGTGTCTTACTGTCAGCCTGGGTACTACTACTCACCTCTGCCCTTGCAGCTACTCTGTCCAAGGGAACATTAGCACTCACAAGCAGCTGTGGCTCACCTTCAGTCTCACTGCTACAGGGTTGCTCCCTCCCTGAAGTAACCACCACACCAGTCCTGGCTTCAAATGTGTGGTCTGTCTGCTCCCCCCCCCCAGGCTACCAGCCCCACATGCTTGTCTCCAAGCCTGACTGCAGGTAACTGCATGCACACATGGTACTGCATTATCAAAATCATTCCATATCAGGACATCTGTGGGGATATCCTCAAACATACCTACTTGCTGACTTCCTTTTCCAGCCTCCCAGTCAAGGTGAACCCTAGCCATGGTATTTGAAATGGGGTCCCTCCTAAAGCTCTGACTGACGCAAACTGCCCAAGTAAGTAGTGCTCTTCTTTAACCATTGCAGACCTCACAATGGTTAGGTCAGAGGCTGTGTCTCTCTTAGCAGTGGCCTGTTTCCCATTTACTAAGATAGGATATAACCTCTTGTGGTAGTTTGGTATCCTTGTTGTCTCCAGACAACTTACTGCTGGCATTCTGTCATTCCCACTTACTGGCTTTCCCACCTTTTGTTCCTCCACCTTGCCTCAATGGACATCTATATGTTACATGGCCCCACTGCTTGCATTTAAAACATTTAACCCATAGTCCTGGCCATCTACCTGAACTAGTGGCTTTCCCTGCTACTGGTAGACTCTGTTTCAGCGGTTTAGGCTGCCCACCATGGGTTCCCTTAGACCCATGAGCAGCACTGGGTATCCATTTCCTGTGCAGTGATGCCCTGTCTTCCTGGGTATAGGTCTTTCTAATTCCCCAACTCATCTGCAGTATTGCATTGCCTATCTGCTAACCAGATTCTCATGTCCTCAGGCAATGTGCTAAGGGCTTGTTCCCTCACCAAAAGGTCTGCCAGTCCTTCAAAAGTGGTGACCTGACATCCACTCACCCACCTATGAAAATAAGTGCTTAACTCAGCAATATATTCACGCACACTTTCATCTGCCTTGCGTCTCTGCTCATAAAACTTTTTTCTATAAGCTTCAGGTGTTAACCTAAAACACTCTAACAGACACATTTTAACAGTATTATAATTTAAGCAATCAGTATCAGAATATTTAGAAATAGCAGTTGAAGCTTTACCATGAAGTAAGAGAGTCAGGAACTGTACCCAGAGCCCTTGGTCAACATTATACTGTTTATATACCATTTCAAACATATGAATGAAACTATCAAAATTATCCCCTTCTGTAAATTGTGGAAGAAATTTACTGACCTTTGTTGCTTCTTGGGTTTGGTTACTTCCTTCCCCATTACCTCCATGACCCTGGTGAAGAGTCAGCATTGCATTCTCATGTTGCCTTTGCCTCTTATTCTCCTCAGCTTTCAAACATCTCAGCTTCTCATTTTCATCTGCCTCCAGATGTCTCAGTCTTTCTTTTGCTTCTATTTCCAAATATTTGGCCTCCAGTTTAAGTCTCTAACTCCAGATGGATTTTAAGTCCTCTGTGGAAAGGTTGAACTGCCCACATTCTGAGAGTTGTACATCTCCAAGTTCAGTCTGATTGTCCTTCTGATTGCTGGTCTGTGATGCAGCTGTGACTAGGACTGCAATCATCTCTGCTTTAGTCAGGTTGGCATGCACCAGTCCTTTGTTTTAGCACATCTCAGCTAACTGTCTCCTTGTCAGCTTGCCATACTCCTCTGCTGACATCCTTTCCTGCTCTCCCTGACTAACTAAACTAACAAAAAAAATAAAACTATTGTGAGTTGAAAGTCTGAACGTTCACTGTGTGGCTGATTGAGAGTACAAACACCTTCTTCAGTGACCACTGTTTACAGGCTGCAGGAATTTAGTATCCACAGCACTGAATCCTAATATGTGGATATCCCACCACTGCCAACCAATTAATATGTGATGCCCCAGCACTGGCCCAGTAATCAAGGAGCCTCAATCTCACAACTGGGAACAGTGGGGGATGTACACACTGGAAATGATGACAAATACACACACACAGTGAAGTGCAATTTCCCTTAAGAGCACACAGAGATCACAGTCAATCTGGGGCTGGTTTCTCCCTCTTTCTCCAGACCACCATCAAGACTCCCCACTGACACAGCTATAGAGTCGAGATCTCAGCTGTTTGGCCAATCCAAGATCTCCAGCACTCTCTCTGTCCAACCAGTGCTTTGTGTCCCTGCCAGAGTAGCTGACACACACACTCTTTGAGATTTGATTTATACACAAACACAGACACACACCCGGGAAAAGCTGGCACAGGTTTACTAGCTATGCCCACTTTTACCCAGAATATAAGGTAGTTTTTTGCCACCAGCCACTCCGTATCAGCTACTTTAAGCCCCTTAACATAGGGTGTCCAATCATACTGTGTAATGCTACAGGTAATAGAAATGGTAGTTTGACCAAGAGCAAGGCTATTAGGAGTGGCCTGCACAGTGTCACCAAATAGATATGCAAGTACTCTAAGAGCTTAAATATCTCTAGACAGACCAGCCCCAATTGAAATGTTTAAAGATATTTAATAATAAATAATAAAAGAACAAGAAAATACACAGTAAACACTCACAGTTACTTCAGAGTTCAAAATCACAGGAAATATTTAAAATAACATTGCTTGACAGTCTCAAATAAAGAAAACATCTAATCTATACTTCACTATATTCCTAACTGTATCTAAGAGAAATTACTGAACCCTAGACTTATCTACTCATAGCAAGTCAAGACAGATGTGGTGAGTGGGTTTTCCAGATGATGTTGCCAGGTCAAAGACAAAATACAAAATGCACAGTCTCTCTCTCTCAGAGAGTTCTTAAGTTAATATCCCAAATATTGCTGCTGGGATACTTGTAGGATGATATCATCTCTTGTTGTCTGACTTTCAGTTCCGAGGCTCACAACCATTGATTTTAGCATCTACTTGTGAAAACACATAGACCTTAGATCTTTTGGCAAATGGTGGAAGTTGTAAAATAATTTACATTCCTCCACATTTAAAGACAATACAAAAAACTTCTAGATCTGCACATTATGTCTCCTGTTCACTGAAACTAAAAGATAACATCTCTTTTATTACAGTTATAAAATAATTTAATTTCAACTATTTTTTCTGAAGTTTTGCAAGTTAACCTTCTATGTGACAGTTCCCACTGTTAAAACATATACATTTACACAGCTACAATAGTTTATATACATTTATGTTCTTTTCCAGTAGATTACACTGTGGATAAATCTGTAATCAGAGTACTCTACAAAATATCTCTTCAGCACATATGTCTGTACAAACCATCTTATATGACATACAGTTCTAATACATTTGTAACACAAGCATATGAATCATGTTGATATTCACAAATAACAGTTATTTACAAAATTCCAGATAGCTGGGCTGGCAGTATCGCCTTCTGTTACAACTGATATTTTGAAAAAAAATAAAATAGTTGAGTATATTTTATACAGGTGTATCCTTATGTGGACACCATGACAGCTTCATTAAAGATTAGAAAATGGAAGAAAGAAAAGTTTGAAAAATGGAAGACAAAACAAAGAGGGGACCACAGAAGGGAAACCATCAAGAAAGCTGTGCAGGAAAAGTTGGGAGAGGAGGGCATGATGTTTGTTGGGGGATAGACCTAGTTTTTTTCAAATGTTTTTTATATGAGAGTAGTGGGGCGGGACATAGGTAAGATGGTGTAGGTGAAAGGATAACGGATGAAGGGCTGAAACACCCGCATGAGTCCAAGCCTGCAGAGACGTTAACATTTTCACTGCTAGATTTGGGCAGTAGAGGACCCAATGTTGAAGGGCAGGGGCCTGTAGTGATACAGTGGTTAACACCAGCTGGGATAGCATGTCTTCTACACACTCTGCAATGAAGCCTCAGGTGGCTGAATCTTCCAGCATGTTCTCAAACAAGTTCTGAAGCCCCCATTCTGTGAGGCATTCCAGGCTGCCACTTGACGGGGTTACTGTAGGAGTGGTGCCACCTCCTTGACCCTACAAGGATGTCCCTGGATGGACAGAGGATGAGTGATCCATAACCTGGGAGGTACACAAACACGATGATCATACTTTTGCCTGAAATACATTAGTTTGAAATACTGCATTAAGAGCACCCATCACAAATAATTTCAACTTATAAAATGACCAATAGGCTTAAATACTGCACTTATTCAGTGTTGCTTTCAGTAATGCGCAGAATGCAATCTATTCCTTCAGTTACAAGTATCTGCCAGTAATTAGCTTATAGATTCTGATGACATTACTTTATTCACTTGTATGTGGAAACTATCACACTCTTGTTTTCAGTAATGAGTGTGATCTCTTCCGTCATTTACTCTATCAGTAAATTCATTAAATAAAGTAATAAAATTAAAGACAGACATACTACAGTTATACACTGACTTCTGTCTCTATGTTTGTCTATCTCTGTGTTGCTTGCAGTAATATACTGAAGGCACAGTATTACTTTAGATACTTCTGTATGACAGTATATTGATAGCTATCTATATATATATATATATATATATATATATATATATATATATATATATATACGGTTGCTATAGTCGAACAACTCAAAAAATCAATCTAGGAATGGTTTTAACATGGGTTGAGGTAGGTGTTCAGTATTATTCTGAACTACAAACATCTCCCCTACCTCGACCCATGTTAAAACCCATTCCTAGATTGTTTTTTTGAGTTCATTACCATTTTCAAACTTCTCTGTTCGACTATAGTACAGTCGACGGAGTGCCGTTCGAAATTTTGATAGTAAACCTATATATATATATATATATATATGTATTTTTATATATATATATATATATATATATATATATATATATATATATATATATGGGTCTACTTCAGAATGTCAACCGTTCAGAATGCCGACTTTCATATGGCTGACGCCATATGATCGACATTCCGAAAGACCAACATTCTGAAATAGCACTATTTACCTACCTGTAAACAGAGTAAAACTGTGTTATGCAGGGGGGCAAGCCCCCCTTCAACCCCTGCTACTTAAATATTCTCACTCCAAGATCGCACTACAGTGCAGGAAAGGGGAATCTCCCAGTCCCACTCTGTAGTGGGATCTACGCTATCATTTGTCGGTCTTTTAAATGTTCGCTAATATGATGTCGGCCATATGAATTTCAAACATTTGAAATTTGAACAAATGAAGGGCTCCTATATATAATATATATATATATATACACGCATATATATATATATATATATATATATATATATATATATATATATATATATATATATATATATATATATATATATATATATATATATATATATATATATATATATATATATATATATATATGGATTCACTACTGAATCCCGAAATAACACAATCCCGAAAACCTAAATACTGAGACTATAAGCCCAAAACCCCACATTACCGAAATATTAAAACCACGAAATTCAAAATCGCGAAAGTACTACATACATACAGCACACACACAAACATACACACAGCCTCCCCCATAACCAAACAAACCACCCTACACTAAAGATAAGCAGGGGGACTTTGCCCCCCTGCACCCCCCATGTGGGGGGCTGTGCCCCCCACACCCCCCTACTTTAATATTCTAACTCCGTGATCGCACAAACATACACACAAGGCAAACTCACACCCACACATTACAGCTCCTCACACACACACACACACACACACACACACACACACACACACACACACACACACCACAGTCACAACACATACTTACACACACTAAAGTCCCTCACAAACACACTTACACACACATACTTACCTGAACCACAACACCAGAAGCGCTAACTCAAAATCCCTTAACATCGGGATTTAGAATTTCGTACTTCTGGTCTTTCGGTAATGTGGGGTTTTGGCTACATGGTCTCGAGCTTTTGAAATTCGAGATTTCAAATGTTCAAGATTCAGTAGTGTTCCCATGTATATATATATATATATATATATATATATATATATATATATATATATATATACGTAACATAAATTGAAATCAGTTAAACACAGAATTAGCATATACTACTTTATTCAAGCTTACTGAAGGCCTCTCCAGCTGCTGCTCCTGTTGTCTTCTGTTATAGGAGACCTCTGCCTCAGCTGTATAAAGAAGAAATGAGTAAATTCTTGTTCATCTGTATTTCGTACTTTTTGCCGTTTTCATCTGTGTGCCATTATTATTTCTAAACAGCTATAATCATTGCCTTATTTGCTTAGCCATGCATTTGCTCAAGCATATAATACTGTATGAATTCTCATAATTTGTTAATCTCCCATTTACTGTCATTAAACAAAACATATTTTGTTAGTGTTTATACTTTGCATAAACAGTCTCTGAATTTGTTTCAGCAAGCTTTGCAGACACCCAGAGCAGTTTTAGAAGTTATGGAAGTTTTCATTTCCTAAGCTGTTCAAATGTGTGGGCTTCATCGTTTTCTTCCTGAGCAATTCTAAGCCAATAAGGTCATGATTTAGAAATATATGCAGAAGTAATACAGAGTTAATAACACTGGTTATTTCTCAGTAAAGTATGTGCTAGACAGTCACTTCACAATGCAGAAACCCTCTCCTCCCCTTCCGCAACCTACATTCTGACTAGGGTGTGGTACCTGACCAACTTCAGCCATGTTGTACGTGCAGTTACAATTCTGAAAAGAAAGCATTTCCTTATTCAGCTAATAGACAACTGAATAATGCCTGGCCTATATAAACTCTCTGCATATAATTAGTGTAGTACCGAAGGTAGTGCAATAATAAATGAAATTCTGGAAATTAAAGCATTTTCTTTTTTCTTTCTGTTTAAAGACATGGAAAACCAGTTGTTAGACTACTGTGCAGGTTTATACCTGTGTGTTTATTGTTATCACATATGAATTATATACTTCTATGCCGATGTAGTTCTGTATGCAGATATATTATGCTTTCTGTGCCATTATTTTAAGAATAGTATAGATACATTTTTGTGGATAAACATTTTTCTTCTAACAAATACCATCAATAATGTAATGTCCTTCAATGTTTAACCCAGGCTAAATATGCCCCCCCAAAAATATACTTACTATAGAACTCTGTCCTTTATGCCTGTACCTGGTCTACCCACTCTGCCAGCCTGTCTGCTCTATGCTTCTTCAGGTCATCATTCCTGTAGCAGCACTGCTGGCGGGGTGGATGACCCCTGTATGGGTCTCCATGAGTTCAGCCAACTCCTGCCAGATACTGGTTTTCTTCCAAATAGTGCTTTTAGTGCATGCCACAGTCTTTTCCAGGTATGACTCCAGAAGGTAAAGCATGATTTTGGTCTCCTTATTAGACCAGCTGTGAGTGAGGCCTCATGCCTCAACAGGTGCTACCATGACTATATATACCAGTACCAGAATGAAGAAAGTATAAGCAGGGCTGTGGTTCAATGTTCAAGAACCGCTTCCTCTGGGGTGTGATACTACCTTAACCAAACCCAGATGACCAATAAGGGTAATACAGCAGGTACTGTTATTATTGGCAAGTTTGGTTTAACCAAATATGTTTTATCACAAACATGTTTTTAATGAATACATTACAATTTGACTTATAAAAATGCAAAAATCATTTCCATTATGTCAGAGTTATGATTGCCAGTGTTTGTGCACTTTGCCTTAGCTATCGTTTTCGAATTATAAAACCTGAATGTTTTACTTTTCTTCATTATAGCATGAAAGATACATTTTTTGTGTGGAGGGGCTTGCATGAATACACCTACCTGTGACAAGGTGTATCAGAGGAGAGAAGGTGGGCAGAGATTACTGTAGTGCTGTGATAACTCTAATCCATAAGACTCCATTTTATTTTTATCTGAATATTTTCACACATCGGCTTACCTGAACTTATCTATATGTTCCTGCTGAATGCTTGGAAAGTCACGGATGAGCTGCCGATGGCGTCAAACTCCACAGCTGTCTGCAGTGTGTTCACAGCAGGAGTCTGAATCTGTGTTCATGAGCATCCCCATCCCAGAACATTTTACATCAAAAAGTGGTTGCACACATTCATGTATTCCTGCTATTCATAGAGATGAATGTAAAAGACCTTAATTTGCATACAGAATGTGCAAATAGACTGAAATTAATGTGGAAAAGTCAAATGTCACCATATTAACTTGCCATTATTTAAGTTAATTGGGAAACGTCTTAGGAAACAGCAGACGTCTTACAGTAAGGAAATAAAATAATTATGAGTTAAGAAGCAGTTAGAAACAGGTAACAGTAATAACAAAATAATTATGAGTTAAGAGCACTTAAATAATTATGAGTTAAGAAGCACTTAGAAATAGGTAACAAAATAATTATGAGTTAAAATAACAAAATAATTATGAGTTAAATAATTAAACAGGTAACAAAATAATTATGAGTTAAAATAACAAAATAATTATGAGTTAAATAATTATGAGTTAAGAAGCAAACAAAATAATTATGAGATAAGAAGCACTTAGAAACAGGTAACAAATAACAAAATAATTATGAGTTAAGAAGCACTTAGAAACAGGTAACAGTACGGAGCTGAAGTAAGGAAATAACAAAATAATTATGAGTTAATAACAAAATAATTATGAGTTAAGGCACTTAGAAACAGGTAAGAAATAACAAAATAATTATGAGTTAAACAAAATAATTATGAGTTAAAATAACAAAATAATTATGAGTTGAAACAGGTAACAGTAATGAGCTAAATAAAATAATTATGAGTTAAATAATTATGAGTTGAAATAACAAAATAATTATGAGTTAAAATAATTATGAGTTAAAAATAACAAAATAATTATGAGTTAAGAAGCACTTAGAAACAGGTAACAGTACGGAGCTGAAGTAAGGAAATAACAAAATAATTATGAGTTAAGAAGCACTTAGAAACAGGTAACAGTACGGAGCTGAAGTAAGGAAATAACAAAATAATTATGAGTTAAACAGGTAACAGTAACGGAGCTGGAAATAACAAAATAATTATGAGTTAAAATAACAAAATAATTATGAGTTAATAAGAAAATGACGGGTAAACAGTAATCTGGAGCTGAAGTAAGGAAATAACAAAATAATTATGAGTTAAGAAGCACTTAGAAACAGGTAACAGTACGGAGCTGAAGTAAGGAAATGCCACTTTTATTATTGATGGGTATTAATGAATATTGCAAACCTGCCATTTGGAAGTGGGGATTCAGTACATCAGCATGTCAAGTGATTAGTTATCAATGAGGAAAATTATTACTTCATTATCATGCATTGATTATGCAAATATGGTAGGAATGCAGTCATTAAGTTGTGAAGTACTATGGGGTAAGGATTTATGACTGTTAGAAATGAATAGGAATTGATATGAATATGTGACGATGGTAGGGGGGGTCAGCAAAGATGGATTCTGTTAAAAAAGTGGTTCTTTATTTATGGGAATGTACTGCAGCTAATACCCAAACACAGTTTCACCTGTAGGGATTTGTTTATTTTGTATGTTATACCACCGATCAGATCATATACTTTTAGCTATTGATATTATGCCTTTCGCATAGGTGATGGTTCAGAAGGGTCCTTGAAGCAGTATACTTACTTCAGAACAAATTCAGAATAATATAATAAATGAATGAACATATACACACACACACACACACACACACACACACACACACACACACACACACACACACACACACACACACACACACACACAGCTATATATATATATATATATATATATATATATATATATATATATATATATATATATCAGCAGCAGAAAGCACCCCTGCCTTCCACACCTTTCGGCCTCAGAACTTGGACCGAAGCTCCAAAGACAGTTGTGTTTCCATATTCATAAAGGATGAGCACACTTCCAGACTGGTAGCACAACCTAACACATCTGAGATACTTTAGGTGCAGCTAACATTGGGTAAGACAGCAATTCAGGTCATAGCCTGCTATAGGACCCCAACTATGTCCCAAGACTCACACTCCACATTCCTAAGCACCCTGGAGAATATCAGGCTCCACCCTAACACTCTCATACTGGGCGACTTCAACTACCCCTCTATTAACTGGGAAAACTACTCATGTACCAATACACTTGCCCAATGTTCCCTGGAATTCATTAATTCCAATGCCCTGGAACAGCTCATTTGGTCATTACTAACATGAGTGACCATTGCTCTACACTAATAGTCAACTCCTCCCTGGTTAGATCTGACCAGAAACTAATTGGAAATCCACATCCCTCCCACCCACCCCTCCGCAAAGGTATCCACCATGAAAAACTTCTCCAAAGTTAACTTTGGGCTCCTAGAAACAGAGGGGGCTAGCTTCACGGCACCCATGAAAATGGAGAATAGTTGCATGACCGCTGAATCATACACCAATGCACTGTATGAACACATACACAAATGTATGGATCTCGCTATACCCAACAGAACCAAAACGCTCTCTTCCAAAAAAAAGAAGCCAATCTGGTGGTCCCCTGTCATAAACAAACTCTACAACAGAAGGAGGAAACTGATGTGGAATAAGGTGAAGTCCCAAGACTGGAAAAACTCCCTTATCAACCTCAACAAAAAGTTGACATCCCTTATCAAATCCTCTAAAGCTAGCTATGAAAACAGGATTGCATCAGATAGTAAAGACAACCACAAGGCCGTCTATAGTTATGTAAAGAATCTCCATGGCAATACCCAGATTTGCTATGAGCTACTGCACAATGGTATCTCCTACACTGAGTCAACAGATATTGCCAATATACTGGCTGACAGATTCAGTGCCAACTTTACCCCTCTCCCCCCCAAAGGAACAATCACAATACCAGTAGATTGCCAGGCACCCAGTATTACTGTTGCACAGGTTAAAACAGCACTGTCCAAGGCCAAGAATACAGCTTTTATGGCACCTGACAATATCTCTGACTGTGTTCTACATGAACTACAGAGTGAACTGGTACCTCACCTGTGTGCCCTGTTCAACCACAGCCTCACCTCAGGCTTTGTTCCTACCGAATGGTGCACTGCTACAGTCATCCCTCTCCACAAATGAGGAGCAATTACAATTTCTGGGAACTATCACCCCATTAACCTGACAAGTCTGATATGCAAAACTATGAAACACATCACCATGGACCTAATAAACAAGGATATAGGGAATCTCCAAACTCTGGATCCCACACAGTTTGGTTTTGTGAAGTTTAAATCATGCCTGCTCAACCTGGTTGTCTTCTTTGAGCCAGTCACCAGAGCTGTGGATGAAGGCAAGATGGTTCATACAGCCTACCTTGATCTGGCCAAGGCCTTTGATACCATTCCCCTCACAGGAATCATAGAAAAACTCACTAAGATTGGCATCAACCCATATATCACTAGGTGGGTTGCAAACTGGCTCACAGATAGAAACCACAGTATGAAAGTAGCTGACTCCAAGTCAGACTGCTGACCAGTCACGATTGGAGTCCCACAGGGTTCATTCCTGGGTCCTCTCTTGTTTGGTATCTAATTCTCTGAAGTCCAGGCCAACATGAAGGGACTCTGGCTGACAAAGTTCACAGACGATTGCAAGTTGGGAGCTATTATTAACTCCCCAAGTGATGTTGACATCTTACAGAAAGGCTTCACTGAGACCAACGACTGGTGTCAGAACCATGGCCTTTAGCTCAATGCCAGAAAATGTGTCTTCATCCCCTTTGGGAAAAACCCGGTTCCCATGAATTACCACATTGATGGGAGCCCACTGAACACTGAAGGCATTATTAGAGATCTGGGGACACAGGTTGAAAGCAACCTCTCCTTCGACCACCACATTGCCACTGTGGTCAGAATGTCCTTCTATGTGGCACATCTCATTACTAAGGGTTTTGCATCCAGGAAGAAAAAGGTCATTGTCTCCCTCTACTCTTCCCTCATTAGGCCAATCATTGAGTACAATGCCCCATTTGGCATGTACCTCACTAAACATCTGCAACAACTGGAGAGGCCACAAGCGTACCTCACAAAGAGGATCCTAGGCTTTAAACACTTGTCCTATATGGGCAGACTCAAAAAACTCCAACTATTCTCTCTCTCATATTGCCTACTTAGAGGCGATCTCTGCTTGACTTACAAATCCATATCTGACCCAGATCTGTTAGAAATGCTACATCTAAAGAAATCCCAATCCCTCCGCACCACATGGTCCAGAGACCTCTACCTCATTACCACAATCAACAGAACATGCTGGAGTGACAGGTTCATAACCTAGAGACTGCCCATGCTATGGAATAGACTTCCCATACATGTCAAACAGAGCACCTCACTGGCCCTCTTCAAGAGAAATCTTGATGAGTGGATGAGAAATAGAAAATACTCCCCGGGGATCACTCCAGTGGCTTTACTTGACAGAAGCACTGGGAACTAAGGTCGGGTGGCATGATGCCAGGGTAATCCTAAGGCGCTAGGCTTGTAAAGTCTCCAGGGCCATTAGCCTGGAACACACCTAAGAACCTACGATGTCACATGGCATTGCAGTCATTAACACTACTTCTCTGTGCATTAACATTCTTACAGGTGCACGTTATCTACACCTGAAAGGTATTAGTACACATCTTTTTATGGAAACACACTAATGACAAAGTTACACATTGAAATGAGTATCCTGCCTTTTAAACAAACACTGCTTCCAATTTACTCTCACCATTGCAGAAATGATGATTTTTTTTTGTCTTTGAAGTAACAAATTATTGTGCATGACAAAATAAAAGTAATTTAACATTTGTTTATGAGAAAGTCCAACTAGGACAGAGCCTATTTTCAGCAGAGACCCAGGGAGAAATGCTCCTGACACATGTCTTTGTAACATGGGAGGAAACTGGAACACCTGGAAGTAATCCACATGAATGCAGAGAGGACATGCAGACTCCACACAGATGGTACCCCAGCCAAGAATCAAACCAAATAACCTCTTGCTATGAGGCAACAACGCTAACCGTTACACCACTGCACCGTCATCTCAGCAAAGAACATGCTTCAATCTGATCTGATAATAAATTGCAAAAATATAAAAAAAATATAACACATTTTCACTCAAATGCAATGCATGAAGTCATCAAATACTAAAATAGCTGTTTTTACTAATTATACCAGATGATGACATTCAGTACAAGCATACTTATGAACATCACTTCTAAACAATTTATTTAGCAAGACGGTTAAAAAAATGTGATTATTACTTATATGATGCCTTTAGATCATTACTGAACAAGAGTCGTTGAGCACTGAGGCATGACCTAAACAGTAATATGAGTAACTGTTATGAAATAAAAAAAATATATATATTTTTTAAGATGAGAGGCAATATCAGATGAACAGTGACAGCTGACCATGTACCACACTGCATAGTCCATAGATATGACTCCATGCAGCAATTATACTCTGTAATTTTTTTATAAGAAAGGAAACAGTAGCCTGCATGTCATAGCTCATAGCTGTGGACTAGACACAGCCTCTTTACCTGCACAGCATTATGCTATGCATGAGCCCATGCATGGGGTCCATTACTACTGCTGCCGTCTGCTCATCATTACTAGGCTAATGGCCCTGGGGCCCCTACAAGCCTAGCCAAGAGTTTATACCCAAAAAAGAAGCTTTCATCAGCAGCTGTCTGTCCTGTCAATAAGGAACACAGGTGGAACCCCTGGGACAAATTCATGGTTTCCCATCCACTCATCAAGGTTGCACTTGAAGAGGGTCAGCGAGGTACTCTATGTTTGACATGTATGGGAAGTCTATTCCAGAGATGAGCAGCCTTTGGGAAACAAACCTGTCTCTCCAGCAGGCTTTGTTTATGTCACATATTACATTTAGGCATTTTGATCGGATAATGCACAAGGAGTTAGATTTACACATATGGAGCATCTGTAGTAGAGCAGGGTCTGAGATTGCCTTGTAGGTGAGACGGAGATCGCTTTGAGCAATCTGTATGATACAGAGTAGTGTGATAGTGATTTGTCCCTGTCTGCATAGGACAGGTGTTAGAGGCCATGGATTCTCTTTGTGAGGTATTTCTGTGGCCTTTCCATTTGGTGCAGGTGTTTGGAGAGGTACATACCAAATGGGGTGTTATACTCAATTATTGGCCTAATGAGGGAGGAGTACAGAGAGGTAATAACCTCCTTTTTTCTGGATGCAATCCCTTCACTTATGAGATGAACTAAGTAAAAGGCTTTTCTGACCACTGCCGCTACATGATGGTTGAATGTGAGATTGTTGTCAACCTGAGTGCCCAGGTCTCTCACCACAGGTTGTGTGCTTAGGGGGTTTCTGTTGATGTGGTAATCAGTTGGGGCTGTGTTTTTGCCAAATGGTATGATGAGACATTTTTTACATTTAACTTAAGGCCATGACTTTGGCACCAGTCATTTGTTGCTGTGAGACCTTCTTGCAGTATGTTAACATCATTTGGGGAGTCAATGACAGCACCCAACTTACAGCCATCTGCAAACTTGGTCAGCTACAGGCCTTTAGTCTTCAACTGGACCTCTGAGAAGTAGATGCCAAACAGGGGTCCCAGGACAGATCCCTGGGAAACACCACTAGTGAGAGGTCTGCTGTCGGAGGTGGAGGTCCCTATTTTGACATTGTGGGTCGTATCAATGAGCCAGTTGACCATCCACCTGATGAGACAGGGATTTACACCACCTTGTGTTAGCTTTTTGATGATGCCTGAGTGGGTAATTATGTCAAAGCCCTTGCCCAAGTCAAGGTAAGCTGTATGTACTGACTTTCCCTCATCCAGGGCTTTGGTGACAGCCTCAAAGAAGTCAACCAGGTTCAACAGGAAAGATCTGCCCTTGACAAATCTGAATTGGGCTGGGTCAAGTGCTTAGAGACTGCCTATGTCCTTGTTTATCAGATCCATAATAATATGCTCCATGGCTTTACAGATCAGACTTGTCAAGCCAATGGGGCAATAGTTTCCAGGGTCAGTAGTGGCACCACCTTTGTGTAAGGGGATGACAGTGGCAGTTCTCCACTCTGCTGGCATGAAGCCTGTACTTAGGCTGTGGTTGAATAGGGTGCTCAATGGCAAAGCTAGTTCTTGCTGGAGATGTTTCAGAATACAGCCTGGGATACTATCAGGTCCCATGGAAGCTGTATTCTTTGCCTTGAATAGGGCCTTTAACACTTGATCTATGGAGATGTGAAATGCGGAACAAGTATTGAGGCTGTAGAATGGGCCTTGGGGGGATAGGGGGTGAAGTTTGCACTGAACCTATTTGCTAGCAGGTTGGCTAAGTCAACGGGATCAGTGTAAGTGATATTGTTAAGTACTATTTCAGAACAAACCTGGGCTTTGCCATGAAGGTTCCTTACATATTTGAAGGAGTCTTTGTGGTTTCCCTTTGTTTCAGAGGCTAGTTTCAATTCATAATTGGCTTTGGAGGTTTTCACTAGTGATCTAATTTGCTTGTTGAGCCTGAGGAGGGAGTTTTTCCAATTTGGACCTTGTTCCGTTTTACCCTTGGACAACAGTTTCCCCCTTTTGCTGTAAAGCCTGTTGATAGAGTATGTCCACCAGACAAGTTTGTGTTTTCTTGAGGAGGAGGTTTTAGTTTTGTTGGGTATGGCTGAGTCCATGCAGTTGTACAGGTGCTTGGATACTGCATTGGCATACTGTTCTGCATAGTTGTCTGCATCCCCTGAGGGGGGAGGTGGTGTGAAGCTACTGATACCCTCCCTTAGGAGGTTGTAGTCAGCTTTTGAGAAGTTTTTTAGCCTGGTTATGGCTTGGGGGGTGTTGGATGGGATAGAAAATTTAAATGAGATGGACTCATGATCTGATCTCACCAGGGAAGAACATACTATGGGAATGGTGCAACATTCACCCATGTGGTAAAAACCAAGTCCAGAATGTTATTTCCCCTAGTGGGGATGAGATGAGCTTGTCTAGTGTGTCAGAACTGATGAAGTCAAGGAATCATTGGGTGAGTGTATTAGTGCAGGAATAGTTCACCCAGTCTATGGTGGGGTAGTTGAAGTCATCAAGGATCAGGGTGTTAGGGGTTACCTTGATGGAGTCAGGTAGGTCCAGGTAGGAGGAGTGGGTGTTGTGAGTCATGGGGGGGTCTATAGCTGGCTATAACATGGATGGGTATCTAGCCAACTGTCAGTTGCACCTGAAGTAATTCCAGTGAGTCATGCTGGCAAAACAGTCTGGAGGTATGCCTGTCCTTAATGATGATATAGACTCCACCACCCTTAGTCTTCCTGACCTCATTTTTGGGTTGGAATGTGTGGAATGAGGTATAGCCTAGTAAGGCAGGGGTGGTCTCCACAGCCCAGAACCAAGTTTTTGTGACCACACAGACACCAACATCTTCCATTGTAAGGAGAGCCTTCAGTGAGTGCTTTTTCAGGTTAAGGCTCCTAGCGTTAAGCAGCATCACATTCAATTTGATTTTTGACAGATCTTTTATGTTGGAAGATATGTCTTTGAAACACAGCCTAAAAAAGGCACAATGGGGAAGGCAAGAGCCTTGGCCAACATCCAGAATCCCTCATGCTGAAGGGCACCCCCAGAGTCATCCAGACACCTGAAATGGCTCTTCAGGAGGCTGAGGACTTTCTCACTGACAATACAGATCTGAGACAGAGTTGTGTTACAGGTCTCTTCTGCACCTCCACTTGGATTTCATACTAATGTTATGAGCCATAGCTCCAGTGGATATCCAAAGTTACCTGAATGAGGGTGAGAAAGAGAAGGGGGTGAGACAAAACAAAGAAAATTGTTTTACAATTCAGAAATACATTTTACAATGAATAACCTATAACAAATTAAATACAATATAAAAAATAATTTTTCAGCTTGCCAACAAGATGACCACTGCACATCCTACCATACAAGAACTAGAGGTAGAGTGACTGATTGTCTTATACATGGAAATTATGTGCACTGCCATGATGCTGGGCAGATATGTTGGTGATGCACCTCCATGCAACACACATGCTACCTAACAATTGATGGAATGGTAGCCTTTCCTATTGCAGTACCACTGGTTTTGTGGACCACAAGGGGTCCTAATTGCAAGATGGGTGCAATCTATCACATTGGATACCTCAGGGAAATGTGCCACCCTGTACAAGGCATCCATAGTACTGGTTTGATATTGAGGTGACACCAGGAAATAAAAGTACTGATCCACAATTTCCAGGACTACATCCAGGAGCTGCTACAGTATCTCCAAACCTATGAGATTCCCATCATGTCCCTGGTCTCTCTGTGGAAGATCCCTGTGTCAAGTATAGTAAGAGGTATACATATCTTAGTGTCCACAGGGATAAGAAATCCATGCATTCCTTCAGTACCTGTATGGGGGTAATACATACCCACTAATGTTATAATGTCCATATCTACTCTGACCTATTATAATAAGTTGTTCTCTGCATATATCTCCATCTTCTTGGCCAGCAAACACCACTGGGCAGAAGTGGTTTGGCTCAAATAAGACAAGCAACTCATAGCTAGTAATAGTTAGGCCAGCAGCAAATGGCAGCATTTTCTTGGCATGCAAAATAGATAGAATTGGCAAGACTCTGCTTTACATAACATAGCTGTGGATGGTGCAGAAAAAAGCAGGAAAATTTTGCTATACATTACAGACATGATATAATGCTGGATATGAACACCTCCCTGTCTAACTCTAAATTCACTAGATCTGTTAACTATCTGCTGAAACCATAGAACAAGTCATACCACAGCTGTCACTAAACGCATGCACAGCTGAAGGAATAACTTGAACAGGATGTTGGAATGCATGTGTTGTCCCTTAAAATGAAGTCCTACTCTTGGAGAAAAACCTTCAACTTGAGTAAATGTTGCCACTAACTTGAACTGTAGACATCATATCTGATGAAAAAGCCAGTTTTCCTGTAACAGTTTTCTTAGACAATTATACTAGACTTAGATTGTGGGATTGGAGCACCTGATCACCCTCACTCTACAATCTTTAAAGCCATGCACTTACTGCTCATGTCACAGAAAAGTCATATCACAGTTATAAAACACAGTTGAAGGAATAACTTCGGTAGTGTGTTGGAATGCATGTGGCTTCCTTAGGAAGGGGCTACAACACTTAAAGGATCAAACCCCTTAACCTGTGTAAGTGTTACCCCTATGTTTGACTATACACATTACATCTGTTGAGTAAGTCATTGCTGCCTGTTACGAATTGATTTTATACACACACATACAGGGTGAGAATCAGACTCAAACACCTGCCTATCTCACTGGATATTATTATGTATTTATTTATTTATTTACAGTTTGATGACTGGGGAGGTCCACTGAGCTCAAGGAGCCTATTTTTAGTGGCGGCCCAGGGAGAAAAGCTCCACAAAACATAGCAGACATAGTAACAATTAAACAATTAGTAAAAATCATGTAGTAAAACATAATAAGCACAGTAAAATATCAACATAGTATGGTATACAGCGCATATTTACATGTAAATACAATAAGAGTTAGATAATACAGAGTCACCATTATACTGAGTTTTTAAATAGGTTCATAGGTAGGTACTAGGCTATCGGCCCTGGGGCCTATACAAGCCCAGCCAAAAAGGCACCCTGGCTTTTGCCACCCAAGAAAATTATTTTCCTGTGCCACTGTCGAGCAGAGCCACAGAAGTGATCCCCTGGGTTGAATTTTCTATTTCCCATCTGGTCATCAAGATTTCTCTTGAAGAGGGCTAATGAGGAGCTTTGTTTTATATAGATAGGTAGTTTATTCCAGAGTATGGGAAGTCTCTAGGACAGGAATCTATCCCTCCGGCATGTTCTGTTTATTGTGGTGACAAGGTTTAGGTCCCTAGAGCATGTAGCTCGGAAGGATTGGGATTTCTTTAAGTGGAGCATGTCCAACAGCTCTGGGTTTGACATAGCTTTGTATGTTAGGCAGAGATCAACTCTGAGTAAGCGATATGCGACGGAGTAAAGCTGGAGTTTTTTGAGATGGTCTGCGTAGGGCATCTGTTTGAGGCCGGTAATCCTCTTTGTAAGGTATTTCTGCGGCCTTTCCAGTTGTTGTAGATGTCTTGTGAGGTACATACCAAAAGGGGCATTGTACTCTATAATGGGTCTAATGAGTGATGAGTAGAGGGGAACAATGACCTCTTTTTTTCTGGATGAGAAACCTTTTGTGATGAGGTGTGCCACGTAGAAGGATTTCCTGACTACTGTGGCAATGTGATTATCAAAGGAGAGACTACTGTCCGCCTGTGTCCCAAGGTCTCTTATCACACTTTCAGTGTTAAGTATACTACCACCTATGTTGTAGTTCATGGGTACAGAGTTTTTACTAAAGGGGATGACAATGCACTTTTTGGCACTGAGCTTGAGGCCATGGCTTTGACACCAGGCATCTGTCTCAGTGAAGCCCTTTTGTAGGATGTCCACATCGTTAGGAGTTTCAATTATGGCTCCTAGTTTGCAGTCATCTGTGAACTTCATTAGCCAAAGACTTTCTTTGTTAGCCTGTACTTCAGAGAAGTAGATACCAAACAGGAGAGGACCCAGGACTGAAACCTGTGGTACTCCACTTGTCACTGGTCTGAAGTCAGATGTGGGGTCTGCTACTTTCACAGTGTGGGTTCTGTCAGTGAGCAAGTTGGCAACCCATCTTGTGACATAGGGATTTATACCTAGTTTAGTGAGTTTATCTATAATTCCAGAGTGGGGGATGGTGTTGAAAGCCTTGGCAAGATCTAGATAAGCTGTGTGAACCACCTTACCCTCATCTATGGCTTTGGTGACTGCTTCAAAGAAGTCTATCAGGTTTAGGAGACATGATCTGCCTTTTACAAACCCGAACTGTGTGAGGTCCAGAGTTTGGAGATTACCAATGTCTTTGTTTGTAAGTTCCATGATGATATGTTCCATGGCCTTGCAGACCAGGCTTCTCAGGCTAATGGGGCGGTAGTTCCCAGAGTCTATGGTGGCTCCCCCCTTGTGGAGTAGGATAACCGTCGCTGTGCGCCATTCAGCAGGCACAAAGCCTAAGGTGAGGCTATGTCTGAACATGGTACTTTAGGTGGGGTGCCAGTTCGTTCTGTAGTTCATGTAGAATGCAGCCTGGGATGTTGTCTGGTCCCATGGATGCTGTGTTCTTAGCTTTGGAGAGTGTGTTTTTTACATGTGCAGCCGTGATTACAGGAACTTTGCATTCTTCCGGTATAGAGATGGGCTCTTTAGGGGGTGAGAGGCTGGTAAAGTTAGCACTGAATCTATCTGCCAGGATGTTGGCAATATCAGTTGGGTCTGTATATTTAGTGCCATTGTGCTGTAACTCAGAGCAGATCTGAGTGTTGCCACTGAGACTCTTGACACAGTTGTATAATGCTTTGTGGTTGTCTTTAGAATCAATGGAGATTTTGTTTTTGTAACTAGCTTTGGAGGATTTTATCAGGGATCGCAGCTTCTTACTGAGGCTGACTAGGGAGCTCCTCCACTCATGGGATTTTACTCTCTTTTGCAACAGTTTCTTCCTTCTGTTGTCCGGTTTGTTTATGGCAGGGGACCACCAGATTGGCTTCCTTTTTTTGGAGGATAGCATCTTGGTTCTGTTTTGGATAGCACGATTCATGCACATGTGTAAGTGCTTATAAAGTGCAATTGTGTGGATTCAGTAGTTGTAACTGTATTGTCCATCTGCATGGGTGTCATGAAGTTCACCACTCCTGTCTTAAGAAGCATGAAGTTGGCTTTGGAGATATTTTTTACCATGGTTTCCTTAATGGGGGGTGGGGGCAAGATGTGGATATCTAGGGTAATTAGCTTATGGTCGGATCGGACCAATGAAGTGTTGACTTCAGGTGTGGAACACCGGTCACTCATGTTGGTAATGACTAGATCTAGGATATTGTTGCCCCTAGTGAGGGTGTGGATAAGTTGATCCAGGGCATTGGAGTTTATGAATTCCAGAAAGCGTTGAGTGAAGGAGTTGGTTCATGAGTAGTTTTCCCAGTTAATGGTGGGCTAGATTAAATCACCCATTATTAGGGTGTTTGGTTGAACCCTAATATTTTCCAGTACATCAAGAAAAGAGGAATGGGAATCCTGGGGACATGGTGGGGGATCTGTAGCAATCTATAATTTGGATTGCAGTTTTGCCCAGAGTTAGTTACATTTGCATAAGCTCGGCTGCATTATGCTGAGCAACTAGCCTGGAGGTGTGGATATCCTTAATGAATATGGACACACCTCCGCCTTTGGTGTTCCGGCCCAGGTTACATGGCCGAAAAGTGTGGTATGAGTTATAGCCTGGTAGTGCAGGGGTGCTCTCTGGTGCCTTGAACCAGGTCTCAGTCACTCCACAGATATTGATGTTCTCCATTTTAAGGAGTGCCTCGAGTGAGTGCATTTTGAGATTTAGACGTCTAGCATTGAGTAGGATCACCCTCAGTTTTTGCTTGCCTGTTCCTGTTATGGTGGTGAATTTGTCATTTGAACCTTGCCTAAAAAAGGCACTATAGGGTTGCAAGAACCTTAGCCAGTATCCGGAATCCCAGGGGTGACAGGTGCAGGCCATCTCTGGCAAAGCATCATGGTCTGTCGACCATGTCATCCCAGGCAGATAGATACTGGATCCCTTTAGAATGACACCAGAAGCTTAGCCAATTGTTGAAGTCAATCATTTTGTCCTTGTACTGTGGCATCATTCTGGGTGATGGCAGAATGCTAATCAGGGCTAGGGTCATACCTGCCTAGGCTACAAGATCGGAGAGCTCTTCCATGTCTCTTTTCATGTAGTCCAGGGAGGTACGCCTCAGGTCGCTTACACCAACATGGACAATGACAGAGTCATATTTGTACTTGTTGTGGAGTGACCTGAGTGCGTGGGTTATGTTGTGGATCCTGGCACCTGACAGGCAGCTGACAGTAACCTTCTCCTTGTTTAGCCTGGTGAGTGGGGCATCAATGTGCCTGACTATAGAGTCACCTATGACTAATGTGTTGGATACATTGTTTTGCCTTATTGGCTGTGGTTGAGTGGCACACTGAGTCTGCGGGCTATGTGTCATTTGGCTTGTGTTGGGGGGGTGGAGGTTGCTTGCATTTCTGCTTTGGAGGTCTCTGCTGCTTGAACAGATTATTATTGAGAGCCTCCACAAATGTTTTTGTGTTACTGTGTGTGGATTCTGGTGGTGTAGATTTAGTGAGACTATGTGATGAGTGTGGTGTGGTACAAGTGTTTACCTTCTCCTCTTGACTGCCAAGTTCAGTCTTCATTGGAGAGAGCTTTACCTCCAGTTTGGCTAGATAAGTGCATCTCTCACAGGTTGTAGTGTTGGGTGGTAGGAGGAGAGGGTTGTCTGTGTACATGAGGCAATTTCTACATTGACCCAAGATGCCCAGATTCATCAGATAGACAGGAGAGAACACTGGGAGCTGACTCTTGGACATGCCTGAATAAAAAACTATTTTCCTCTAGATAAGTGAGGAAAGTGAGTACAAGAGCTGCTTTTCTCTAAGCAAGTGAGGAAATTAATTACCAAAACTGTTTTCCTCTAGGTAACAAGGAAGGTTGAGTGCTGTAGTAATTAGTAGATTATTTAGTGCTTACAAGTTCTGAACAAGTGCTGATCACGAATAAGCAAATTCAAGTGCTAAAACTAAGAATCTGTATCTGGGCTAAACTAGTTAAAGGAAAGGGGGAAAACAAGTGCAAAAGCGGGCTTTTAAATCAGAAAGGTGAGAGAGATGGAAAAACTGCCCAAAAGGCCAACAACTACAATTTCTGGGTCAGAACCACTCCTTATATGGTAGCAGGTTACCTTGTGCTTACCACGCCCACTGATGAGCTAGAAGGCTTCCCTCCAACACAGAAAGCCCGGGGGCTCAGAAGCTTACATACAGTCCGGGATACAGCAAATCTGTATCTGGACTACACTAGTTACAGGAAAGGTAGGAAACAGGCTTAGATTTTTTTTTTATACAGAAAAGTAGCTAAAACAGCAGTAAAAACAATTCAAATGCAGTGCAAGCTAGCACACTTGAGTATGTAGCAATGTTAGACCAAACAGTTTTAAAAAATGTAATTAAATTAAAAATGACTAAAAACAAATGCAGAAGGAGTCTATTAGGTAGAATGAGGTAAAAAGATTGGACTGCGGATAGGAGAAGCTGACCAGCAGGACGGTTTGGTTTGTGTACAGAAATTAAATTTTGGTGGGCAGATCTTAGAGTTCTGTGTGGGGTGTATGATGGTAAGATGTTTGTTAGTGCTGGGCATTTAGTTGGTTTAAAAATAAGCTTGTGGGCTGTAGTGGGTTGGAGGTAGTCCAGGTAGTTGGGAATTTCTAGCCATTGCAGTAGGTGGAGAGGTATGCAGTGGGGGGTGGAGTACTTGGACTTGGTGGCGAACTTTGAAATTTTGTTGTAACACGATTCCAGTTTAGAGGAGATAGAGGAAGATAGGTTGATTAGTAGAGGGGCACCATACATCAGAGATGGTAGTACATAGGTAGTGGCGAGGGTCTGTCTTGTGGAAGGGGATAGAAAATGGGAGTTCCTGTACAGCAGGCCGCGTTTCTGATGTGTTTTCTTAATATTTAGCTGAATATGGGTGTCGAATTTGAGATGTTCATCAATAGTGACCCCAAGAAGTTTAGCAAACGGAAGATACCTGTGCATACACATACAAGGTACACAGTGTCAGACTCGAACAACTGCCTACCTCACTCCAAATTTTCCAGACCTGTGCACTAGCTATTGATGCTACAGAAGAAGTGACAGCAGAGTTGTCAAGAAAACTCACAGTTCAAAGGATAACTTCAGCAGGCGGTTGAAATGCATGTGGCTTCCTTTAAAATAGATTACAACACTTTACAGATCAAACCCCTCACCCTGGTAAATATTACCACTATGTTGAATTGTACATGTCACATCTGTTGATTAAGCCAGTCCTTATTGTTGACAGTAGACTTTGTACGCACACATGTAAAAGATAACACATTGCTCAATTTGAACACCTGTCTACCTCAGTTTACATTCTCTTGACTTTTGCATGCGCTGTTGGCACCACAGAAGAAGTCATATTGCAGTTGTCAAAAAGTACACAGTTAAAAGGAGCATGACACATGTATGACACGTATGTAATAATGGGAAACGCACTTTGTGAAACAGACACCAGATCAGAATTCACAACATACTGTACTGGTAACAGAAACATCCCATCAGGAGTACATTAACCACTTAGCCTGTTATATTCCTAATAATAACTGTCTTCTAATGTTTTTTATTATTTATTTAAAATTTGTTTACCGGGAAAGTCTGAAATGGAATGAAGCCAATTTTCAGTGGGGTTCCGGGGAGAAACGCTCCAGATGTATGTCTTTGTGACATGGGAGGAAACCGGAGCACCCAGAGGAAACCCACACAAATACAGAGAGGACATGTAGACTCCACACAGAAGGGACCCCAGCCGAGAATAGAACCTAAGAACCTCTTGCTGTGAGGCGACAATGCTACTGATATCGTTTTTTTGTTTCTGTAGCACAGTGAGGTTAAGCATAATAGTGAGAGGAGAACCACATAAATGTAGCTGAAGGAAAATTGTGATGAGTTTTTGGCACATGATGTCAAGTGTCAACTACTGTTAAGTTTGGAATGTGGTGATGCCCAATTCCAAGCATTATGCAAAGGTGACGGGATTTTTTTTATTTTTTTTAAGGAGTGATTTATTGTGCTATTCAAAAGTCTTATGTTCATGTCTGTGCAGTGGTACATGTGTTACTTCACATGAGTTGTCGTGGTAGAGAATGATATACATGTGTGTAACAGTGATGCTGTGATGCTAAGTACACAATACTGGAATGGAAGTCATGATGGACTGATATTGTCCACAACAATGTCACAGGTGATGTCACAAAGGGACTTGGATTGTTATTTTGCTGACAAGTCACAGGTGAAGGACTTTTGTGGAATGGAAATTACAAAGGTGCTGTTAGTGGGATTCAACAGTAAAGTGTTGGGTGACAGTGACAGCTGTTACACAGTGGAGTGTCACCCATCCATTCTCGATTGTTAACTTCCAGACCACTGTACTCTGCATTATTACCGTTATGTGTCTCTTGCTTCTGTATATATAAGTGAAAATTTACTGTGTGTGTACAACATGCAGGATAATAACAAGGCATATAGGCAACTGGTATGACTACTGCACTTATCAGTAACAGTCTGCAAATATACGTGTAATCATACCAGTTCAACAGAACACACTGCGACACTGAGAAGTAAAACGTGAGAAAAATCGCTTCATCAGTTAGGTACAGCAGTACACTGAGTGAATCAGAATGGACTGTTGATATCAGGTATACAATAATCCAATAAACCATATAGATGTAACAGAGGCTACTGACGTTACTTTCGTTCTGTCAAAATTGGTTACTGACGTGCACAGCTGCCAAGCTTATTTGTGTGAGTGGTGGCAAACTGTTGTGTTATCACATGTGGAATTCCTTCTTTGAATTTTTAGTACAGGATGAGAACTACCAGTCGTCTTTGCTGCTCAGTGCCATGTGAACTGAAATTAATGAGTACGGAAATAAAGGTTTCAGTTTATAAGCCATTTCTGGACATGGATGTAGTGTGTGAATCTGGTTTTGACCAGATTAAAGATGTGAAAAGCAGTTGATAGCATGTGGTAAAAATGGGAAGCAAGCAGAGGGTAGGACAATGGGGGTGTAATTAATGAATGAGCAGGATGGTGGTGGGAAAGGACCATATCTACCCACTTCTCCTTACGCTAAGACTGTATATGTACAAAGAATTTGGAAAATCTGGATACTCATATCATACATAATGTATGATAGTAACTTAATCATATTATGTGACCAAATGGATTAAATCAGGTGTGTAATACACACACATATGTAAAGTGGAGAGTTATATATGATGTGTAGTTTTTTTTTTTTTTTTAGGTGCTCTTTTTATTTTTGTTAAAGACAGAGAGGAACATTCCAGAAAATATTTAGGAATAACATGGGTAGGTATGTAAGGTCAGTTAGGAAGCAAGTGCAGACATACAGGACATACAAGACAGACAGGGGTGGTAATGAACAAAAGGGGATTTCGGAGCAGCATCCTCATTCAGGATGGACACAGTGGGAGTCTATCTGTCTAGCAGGCAGAAATCTGTCTGCTGGCAAACTGGCATCTCTCCAATCCTCCATGGTAATACTGGAGTTCCCCAAGGATCAATTCTGGGCCCCCTCCTGTTTAATATATTCACTAATAAACTTCACTCTGCTACCAACCTCTCTGCACTTCTACAGTACGCTGATGACTCCACCCTCATTACCTCTGCCCACAACATCCCTGATCTAGAAGCTTCACTCAAAAAAACTTTTCCTCTGTCAAAACCAGGCTCTCTGATAACCAACTCATACTAAACACAAAATAAAAAAAAAAAAAACAAGCTCCTCCTCTTTCTCCCTAAAACACTTGCTCAGCAGAAAACCTCTTTCTCTGTATCTTCTCTCAACAACACCATTATTAAACCTGAATCCCGTACTAAACTGCTTGGAGTTATCATTGACGATGAATTAAAATTTGATATTAATATTCAACAAAGTATAAAAAAGACCCACCAAAAACTTGGACTCCTCCTTCGTAATCAAAAATTTCTGTCACCTTCCACCAAACCCTCCCTTGCTCAAGCCCTACTCCTACCCTCTGCCTTCTTTACGCTGCCCCTGTCCTTACTCATGTTCAAACATCTGTTATCACTAAACTAGAGCAAACTTATAACAAACTTGCCAGATTTGCCACCAACTTTCCTAACGAATCTCACCACTGTCTTGCCCTTAAGTCATTCCAATGGCCAGAATTCTCCAAAAAGCTACTTATTGCACACTCTGTCCTATATGAACCCTCATCCTGTCCCTCCATCACCAATTTTGTCTCCTTCTATAGTCCACCTCGTCACCTCCGTACTGCCAGTAAACACCTCCTTCAGTTATACAAACCCAAGAAAAACAT
Organism: Protopterus annectens; assembly: GCF_019279795.1. Taxonomy (NCBI): domain Eukaryota; kingdom Metazoa; phylum Chordata; order Ceratodontiformes; family Protopteridae; genus Protopterus; species Protopterus annectens. Next base: position 462,873,389 of record NC_056740.1, on the reverse strand, counting down.
TGGTAAGACCCTTTACAAATAGTCTGTAGCCCTTGTTTGGAACTGACTCCCTCTCAACATACGAAGCCTTCAGCACAAATACCTGTTTGAAAAAGAACTTAAACTTTTCTCCTGAAGACTTAATCATGTCCTTGTCACCCCCCACTTGAGCCAGTCTCCTCTCTTCTCATCTGCTTTTCCCTATCAACTCTTTGTCCTCCTTGTAGTTGCTCTAGCAAACTGTGTTCGTACTGTACTCCTAGCAAACTGTGTTCGTACTGTACTCCTAGCAATCTGTGTTTGTACTGTAATCCTAGCAAACTGTGTTCGTACTGTACTCCTAGCAAACTGTGTTCGTACTGTACTCCTAGCAAACTGTGTTCGTACTGTAGCAAACTGTGTTCGTACTGTAGCAAACTGTGTTCGTACTGAACTCCTAGCAAACTGTGTTCGTACTGTACTCCTAGCAATCTGTGTTCATACTGTACTCCTAGCAAACTGTGTTCGTACTGTACTCCTAGCAAACTGTGTTCGTACTGTAGCAAACTGTGTTTGCACTGAACTCCTAGCAAACTGTGTTCGTACTGTACTCCTAGCAATCTGTGTTCGTACTGAACTCCTAACAAACTGTGTTCGTACTGTAGCAAACTGTATTCATACTGTACTCCTAGCAAACTGTATTCGTACTGTACTCCTAGCAAACTGTATCCGTACTGTAATCCTCGCAAACTGTGTTTGTACTGCACTTCTAGCAAACTGTGTTCGTACTGTACTCCTAGAAAACTGTATTCGTACTGTACTCCTAGCAAACTGTATTCGTACTGTACTCCTAGCAAACTGTGTTCGTACTGTACTCCTAGCAAACTGTGTTCGCACTGTACTCCTAACAAACTGCATTCATACTGTACTCCTAGCAAACTGTATTCGTACTGTACTCCTAGCAAACTGTGTTCGTACTGTATTCCTAGCAAACTGCGTTCGCACTGTACTCCTAACAAACTGCATTCATACTGTACTCCTAGAAAACTGTATTCGTACTGTACTCCTAGCAATCTGTGTTCGTACTGTACTCCTAGCAAACTGTATTCATACTGTACTCCTAGCAAACTGTGTTCGTACTGAACTCCTAACAAACTGTGTTCGTACTGTAGCAAACTGTATTCATACTGTACTCCTAGCAAACTGTATTCGTACTGTACTCCTAGCAAACTGTATCCGTACTGTAATCCTCGCAAACTGTGTTTGTACTGCACTTCTAACAAACTGTGTTCGTACTGTACTCCTAACAAACTGCATTCATACTGTACTCCTAGAAAACTGTATTCGTACTGTACTCCTAGCAAACTGTATTCGTACTGTACTCCTAGAAACTGTGTTCGCACTGTACTCCTAACAAACTGCATTCATACTGTACTCCTAGCAAACTGTATTCGTACTGTACTCCTAGCAAACTGTGTTCGTACTGTACTCCTAGCAAACTGTGTTCGCACTGTACTCCTAACAAACTGCATTCATACTGTACTCCTAGAAAACTGTATTCGTACTGTACTCCTAGCAAACTGTATTCGTACTGTACTCCTAGCAAACTGTGTTCGCACTGTACTCCTAACAAACTGCATTCATACTGTACTCCTAGAAAACTGTATTCGTACTGTACTCCTAGCAATCTGTGTTCGTACTGTACTCCTAGCAAACTGTGTTCGTACTGTACTCCTAGCAAACTGTATTCATACTGAACTCCTAACAAACTGTGTTCGTACTGTAGCAAACTGTATTCATACTGTACTCCTAGCAAACTGTATTCGTACTGTACTCCTAGCAAACTGTGTTCATACTGTACTCCTAGCAAACTGTGTTCGCACTGTACTCCTAACAAACTGCATTCATACTGTACTCCTAGAAAACTGTATTCATACTGTACTCCTAGCAAACTGTATCCGTACTGTAATCCTCGCAAACTGTGTTTGTACTGCACTTCTAACAAACTGTATTCGTACTGTACTCCTAGCAAACTGTATTCGCACTGTACTCCTATCAAACTGTATTCATACTGTACTCCTATCAAACTGTATTCATACAGCACTCCTTAGTGTAATATTCTCTAAACCTTTTTATTTTTATTTGGCCTGTGCTATATGCTATTGTTATCAAATTTTGGAAATTGTACTTAACTGTTATCTTACCTATGCATTGTACTGCTGTGCACACATTTTTGACTTGTACTATATTTCTGTGACCTTACTTTAATATTTTGTAAATATTATAATTACTTGTATTATTTCTGGAGCTTTTCTTCTCCGGTCTTCACTGAAAATGGGGCCCTGGCTCAGTTGGACTAACCCAGTTAACAAATGTCAATAAATAAATATAAATTAATAAATAACTCTAGTCCTCACTCTCAGAACTGTTACCACTGTCTCCTTTTGCAGATATTAGAGTCAGCACCAGATGAGGCAGGGATTTGGTAATCAGCTGCATGATTCTTTGTATATGTCTGATGTGGGCACCGAGGCACTTCTGCATAATCTCTTCAACCAGCCCTGTCAGCTCTTGTCAGGTGACAATCGCCTCTCATTAGGTACCACTGCAAAAGTCCCTAGGGCAGAGGTACCTGATGCAGGTGGTGCAGGTACCTGATGCAGTGGTACAGGTATCTGACACAGGTGGTGCAGGCACCTGATGCAGGTGGTACAGGTACCTGACACAGGTGGTACAGGTACCTAACACAGATGGTGCAGTTACCTGATGCAGGTGATAAAGGTACCTGATGCAGGTGGTGCAGGTACCTAATGCAGATGGTGCAGGTACCTGATGCAGGTGGTGCAAGTACCTGATGCAGGTGGTATAGGTACCTGACACAGGTGATGCAGGTACCTGATGCAGGTGGTGCAGGTAGTGCAGGTGTTATGGAGGAGATGCTGCCAGGTTGTGTCCCATAAGTGCTGAATGCCTCTGCTGCCAATGGTGGTATCTCCACAGCCACCTGTAGAAGGATGGCTGTTCCAGCCACTATGGCTGATCTAACCCCTCATTCTGGTGGTTGTGATGAAGAAGAAATAAATGTTTTAATGTAGTAAAAGATAAAAAAAGAAAAAAATAATAAATATTAAAAATTATAGTGAGAGGATGGTGGAAGAAGGAGTGACAAAAATATCATAAATATTCTGCCCTGTTAACGTCACAGTCATTACATAATCCCCATTCATTTTAAGATTATTTACATTGAGATATACTAAGGCTTTCATATACTGGCTCTCACAACTAAAACATTGTACAACATGTGTAGTTATTCTACAAGTGGGTTACAGATAACAGTTAAACAGGTATTGGGCCACATGTTTTCTTCAGTCTGGGATTGAACCCTCATCCATCTGTCTTTAGCTCATAATGTACAAGTTCATAGCTGCATCAGATAATCATACAGGCATAGCTTTCAACTGTCCAGATTTTTGCCTCACATTTTTGGTGTGTTCGTCAAAATAATTGTGGTTTTCTGGCAAATCACTGGGATTATCTGAGGACTGAAGTCAGCAAATAATGACATACATTTGAGTTTCATACTTTAAATCCTTCAGAAAATGTATGTTAACACAAACTCTTGCAACTTTCTAAGTTTATATCTGTCCCTATTTTTTTGGGCCTTTGTCCCCCCATTTTGTCAGGTTTTATCCAGATTTCTTGCACTAAGAGGTTGAGAGGTACACATACATGTCAGTAGAGTTTGCAAATGTAGAATATGCATCTTCATGTAGTTGTCTGACAATCATTTGTGGCCTGTTGTTCAGATAACTGATAGCATATTGTTTAAAGCCAGTGATATACTGACATGTCAGTCAGTCCTACATGAAGCCATACTTACCTCTGCCTCTCTCAGTTGTTACAAGTCTCTCTTGTACATCCCAGTTTTCTTATGTCTCTGCAGGGGCTACACATAAGAAAAAACCAGTAATGAAGGCTTATGTGTGTTACCAGGTTATGTTATTGGATTACATTGTTATTGTGATGGCACTGTTCATGTATTTGTAGGATGCCAATAGTATGGCTGACAGGCTTTACTGAACTATTTTAAGAGTTAACCTTATAACGAGATTTGGTATATCCAACCTGCAGAAGCTCCCTACTGTAATTTCTAATGAGTGTGGCTACAAAAATATGAGAGTCCTCCTCCTCACATCACCTTTGTGCTTTTAATGGAGCACCACACTCACCATAACCTGCCAAATCTTCTTGTGATGCTCGTGCCCT
>NC_056740.1:462849165-462864165 GCF_019279795.1 Protopterus annectens | reverse complement strand
ATCATGTTTGCATGTGTTTATACATTTCTGAATCACTTCACCATGTTTTTTGCTTCATTAGCATTCCGATATGCTTGCTTTCTAACCGGTCATAATGTGTCACATTAGACATGCTTGTCACTGTCATCTCACAAGCTAGCTCAGCATGATAGCAGGATGGTCACTGGATGATTTGGATTGATAAATGTCATTTAAATGATGTCGCATTTCAATTGTAATTTCCTGTTTTAACACTTTTTAACCAAACTTCATTGCAAATAATTTTAAACAGCTTCATTGCTAGAATAGTTTTCCCTTTTCAGATGCTGGTAGTAAAGCCATTTATAATCCCTGATTCACTTGTCCCCAGAGTCAGTGACATCTGCTGGAGCTAACTCTGTGGGACACTGCATAAATGTTATGAATGTGTGGTGCGTAGCTATTGATATATGCCAGTCCTTGGTCCCACATTCCATGTTTTGTGATGTCCCCTTGTACCTCATGTACCTCTAGTAATGTTGTAAGCTTGTAACTCTTTGGTGTAACATGCTATTGGATCACTGCCATTTTTATGATCCTGTAGAGCCTAAATATGTAACTTCTCACTATGCTTCCTAAATTGGCAGGAGTCAAACATCACATTATAAGAGCCTAAATATGTAACGCCTCACTATGCTTCCTAAATTGGTAGAAGTCCAACGTTACATTATAAGAGCCTAAATATGTAACTTCTCACTACGCTTCCAAAATCGGCAGGAGTCCAACATCACATTATAAGATCTTAAATATGTAATGTCTCACTACGCTTCCTACACTTTAGCTTCTCAAATTTTTAATAAACTATTAAAGCTAATCCTATTTTTTAATCCTGGTGAGACAGTAGCATTTAACTTAGTTTGCCAATGGACTTCTCAACTGTCTAATTTATCTTCCCACTTGCTCTCTCTTCCATCTGTGGCACCTTTTCCAATATATAAAATAAACATTTTTTAATCCCTGTACATCATATTGAATGTCAACAATAGAGCATTTTTGTGCCCCCCTTTTTTGAGGGCATATATATCCTCATATATCCTTACTGTAAGGGCCCTTTCCGTTTTCCCTACATAAAATGCGACTCCCTCAGTAGACTACTTCCTGAGTGCTACAAATGTATTTTCTGTTATACTTGCTCACCCTGAGAAATTTGTCAAGTATTATCCTGATTGTGTCATAAATGTATTAACACTGGAGACGTACATCGCATTTTTTCATACCCTGATTCCCTTGATTATTATTATAACGATTTGCATTCGTCCTCTTTTAAATAGAAACAAGGTTTTTATCCTAATTTATCTTGTAGATCATCAGTACCTCTTATACGATTTCAGTTTTACTCATACTTTGCTTTATTATACGATTTCAGTTTTACTCATACTTTGCTTTATTATACGATTTCACTTTTACTCATACTTTGCTTTATTATACGATTTCAGTTTTACTCATACTTTGCTTTATTATACGATTTCAGTTTTACTTATACTTTGCTTTTTTTCTCTTATTCCTGACGGGATAACCGTAGCTGTCATATATTTTCTTCACTAGTAACATTAATTGGATTGTTAACTATCATTCCCCTCCCCCATTCATTTTCCAAATGGGTTTGTATCTGTCACTTCTAGCATGTCATATCAAATGCTTTATTTCTATCATATTTTGTGCATATGCCTTCTCCAGGAATACTTTGTCCTGAAGTGCTAACCTGGATAACCATGCAAACTGGCCCCTCACCAAACTCCTTTTCTGCCAGCGTGGGTAGGAGTTGGTACCATGTAAATATCCATTAGAAAAAGTTTGTTTGCAGAATATGCTTGATTCAAACCTCACAACTTCATAATTCTTAATCATCATTATATGTAAATATTCTATCTGATAATGGTTATAATGCATCATAAAATTCAGAAAGTCAAGTCTGAGTTGTGTATTTAAAAAATTATTTTAAAAATATTCAGTACCTTTCCAAAAAATTAAAATGTCATCCAAATAATGTAAGCATAATGCTACCTCATCCACAACTTGTTAAAAATGAAATTAATTTCACAGCAGTATTGAAGAATACTGGGGCAATAGCTGCCTACATTGCTGCCCTTCATACCTGTCTGCAGTATTTGCCTTCAGACAAATAAAATTGTTCCAACAGAACTGTCTCCACCATGATTGTAACCAAATTAATTTCTTCTTCTGGCATACTAGAGCCCTGAACTAAAGCCCTCCACCCCTATAATGCCAAAAATAAAGCTCTCATTTGTATAGTGACTAATATAAGGTTTTCATCAAATGTGGTTTTATATATTTCTTTTAGACAATGCCAGTAATCTTTTAAAACATGCCTTTTATTAGATTTTTTAATTTGTAACCTCCTCGTTGGGTCAATGGTTCTGTTTCGGAACCTACTGATGCCACTATCAGATGAAGGGTAGGGCTAATAATGTTCTTATGACTTTTTGGGATAACAAAGATGCCAGGGACCACTGGGTGTTTAATAGATAAATAGTCTTTAGGTTTTTGTATAATAACCTCTTCTATTATTAGGTCTTTCAGCCTTCTGTCTGTCTTTGCATAAGACAAATTAATTTAATTTTTGGAGACAGTATACAAATACTGGATGGCACTGACTGCTCAGTGGTGCAGCAATAGCATTGTCACCTCATACCAAGAGGTTCTCCGGTTCGATTCTCGGCTGGAATGCCTTCTGTGCAGAGGCTGCATGTCCTCCCTGTATTCATGTGGGTTTCCTCCGGGTACTCCGATTTCCCCCATGTGACAAAGACATGCATCTAGAGCATTTCTCCCTGGGTCTCCACTGAAAATTGGTGTTGTTCCAAGTCGGACTTTCCTGGTAAACAAATGTTAAATAAAAATAAATAAATATCATTTGTAAGAAATTGATAAATTGTCATAAAATAATCTGAAAAATTTGTAATAACTAGTCTTCACCCTTCAACAGGCTTCATCACTTGTATAGTACTATTTTCAGATATTTTTGGTCAGCAACAGTCTTTGTTGCATGATTAAATTATGGAACTGTTTTATGTCGTTGTTTTGTATCATTTCTCTAAAATCATATTCAATTAACTGCTCATACAGTTCAACTGAAGAAAAAGAGGGTGGGGGAGAGTAAGTACTTCTAGTTGGTACAGAATTAATTTCCATATTATTACCATAAATCAAATGTAAATTAAGTTTCAGAACAAATAATTTCACTTCAATAATCATATTCACCATGTTAATCTTGGTGGTGGTAACAGAAATAAATAATTTCCAAAAAACGTCCACTAAGTCATTTATAACAACTAAATCACTGTAATTAAAAAATTTTGAAACTATCAAAATCAAATACAGTCCCTTGTTTCTGTTGTAACACTAATAATTCTTGCCTTTCCCTCAGTTCATGCCTCTTCTTCTGCCTCTCCTCCACCTCAGGCTTCTGTACCCATAATACTTCATATTCCATGATGCATTTCTCTCCTACATCAGTCGTCTGACTCATCTGCTGTGTCGCTTGAATCTTTGGTGATTTCTGTGGTAAGGGGGCTGAGGGAGCAGAAGAGAAGCTTATTCCAAAAATATTGTGAGTCGGTATGGTTGATATGTGTCGCTTGTAAGTCAGACACTTTATTCCTGTCTACATTATAAGTCTCTGACTTATGTCCTTTTTGTTAATGCAGGGGTATGCCTCTTTCTTAACATAGGCCAATTTGTTACATTTAAATTGTTTAGCTTTGTGCTTTGTATTCCTTCACATTTTGAATCAATTTTATTAAAAATGACATTGTATTGTTCCTCATAAGTAGAAAACAACAAATTGTCTAAAATTTTCTTCGGTAGAGTGTTGATATTAATTTTTCATTTTTTAAGTTCTCTGCCATTGTTCTTAATAGTCACATATGCCCAATCCCTATATTACCAAACAAATCAAGCAACTCATGGTGTAGAAGCAACCCAGTCACCAGGCCTTTGGGAAACTTCCACAAAAGGATTCCCTAGGTACTTGCCTGTCTTTATTACATTTATTAGAAAATAAGAAGTTATGTACCTACCATAACGTTCCATGTTAGTTGTCTTCTTTTCGCCTTCTTTCTTGCTGGATGGGTTCGGAGCCGATCCTCGGCTCCGACTCGGCACACTAAAAAGCTCGAGAGCTAATTCCACCGGCTCGAGGCTCCCCTATATCCCACAATGCTAGGCAGTAACTACTCAGATCTCGTTTGGTAGCTATACCAAGCAATACTAGTCTGCAAAATGGAATAACAAGATTCGGAAGAGAAACACAAAACAATTCCTGTCGGTCTGTCCAGGCTTGGGGGAAGGAGGGCGGGACGCAAGAAAGAAGGCGAGAAGAAGACAACTAACATGGAACGTTATGGTAGGTACATAACTTCTTAATGTTAAGTTGTCAATCTCGCCTTCATTCTTGCTGGATGGGACCGTCCTAGCACCTTATCCCGGTGGCCTATCGGAACAGACTCTTGAGAACAGTGGAACCAAAATTGGCACGGCTTCTAGAAACCATGTCCAATTTGTAATGTGAAATGAATGTATGAGGAGAAGCCCATGTGGCTGCTGCACAGATTGAGTCTATTGGCAACCTGTCCTGAAAGGCAATGGATGTAGCTAATGCCCTGGTTGAGTGAGCTCTAGGTCTTGAGGGTAATTTTTGATGTCTAATCTCATAGATGAAGGTAATTGTAGAAGTTAACCATCTAGACAGAGACACTTTGGTAACTGGAAGGCCTAACCTTTCTTCCGCATATGACAGAAACAATTGATCAGATTTCCTGAGATGTTTGGTTCTGTCTAAGTAATATCTCAGTTGGCGATGAACATCCAAAAAATGCAGCTTTTGCTGTGATCTATTTGAATAATTAGGGAAAAAGACGGGAAGATCAATAACCTGGTTTAGGTTAACTTGAGAGGAGACTTTTGGCAAAAAGGAGGGATTCGTCCGGACAGATACTCTGTCTTTGTGAAAAAGTAGGTAAGGAGGACGACTGCAGAGGGCTTGCAATTCTGAAACTCTTTTCGCTGAAGTAATGGCCACCAGAAAAAGTGTCTTCCAGGAAAGCAACTTCAGAGAACATGAAGCCGCTGGTTCAAAGGGGGGAAGAATCAAAGATGCCAGAACCAAGTTTAAATCCCATTGAGGTGGAGGGTCTTTGATCGGAGGTTTGAGGAGAAATACACCTCTTAGAAAGGCCTTACAGAGTTTGTGAGCCATTATGCTAGATTCTGAAACCCCGACATGAAAATTAGAAATGGCAGCCAACTGAACTCTGATGGTTGATGCAGACGATCCTGAGTGAAAAAGTTCCGCCAGGAAGTCTAAAATGGATTGGATAGATGCAGTAAAAGGATCAATGTTTTTCGATGATGCCCAACAGGAAAAACGTTTCCATTTACTAGAATAAATCTTCCGGGTAGAGGATTTATGAGAGGCTATTAATATATCTCTGACCGAGCGAGATATTGAGGGAAGCCTGGCTAAGGTAGGAATTGGAGAAACCATGCTGTGAGGTTTAGGGAAGACAGAGATTGGTGCAGCTGACCCGACTGATGGGTAATCAGGTCTGGTACTAGGTCCAGATGCCAAGGCTGCTCCAAAAGGTAACGATGAAGAAAGGGGAACCATATCTGTCGAGACCAGTAAGGGGCAATGAGGATCATGGTCGCTCTCATCGTGATGGCTTTCTGTATTAGACGAGGTATCAATGGAAAAGGGGGAAAAGCATACAGAAGTCCCCGGGGCCAATCGTGGACTAGAGCGTCTCTGGTGGGTTGGCCTGGTAACGGGAAAAGCGTGAAGAAGTCTTGACACTTGCTGTTTTGGGGAGTGGCAAAAAGATCGCAGCAAGGATAACCCCATCTTAGAAATACCTCTTCTAGAATTGACGTCTTTAGAGACCACTCGTGTGGCATGAGGATTGCTCTGCTCAATTTGTCTGCAATGACGTTGGATTTCCCGGGGATGTGCGTCCGCTATCAGAAAACGCTGAGAGGAGATCGCCCATTGCCAAAGTCTGAGTGCTTCTCGACATAAGGGGTATGACCTGGTTCCGCCTTGTTTGTTGATGTACCACACCACGGACATGTTGTCCGTCTGAATTGCAATAGTCCCTATGGGAAGAGAGTCGTGTAGGGCTTGCAACGCTAGAAGCACCGCTCTCATCTCTAGGACATTTATGTGCAAGTGGCACTCGAATGGTTGCCATGTGCCCTGGACTGTCCTGCCCTGATAATGCCCCCCCCACCCGATCAGGGAGGCATCTGTTGTCAACGTGGCAACTGGAGGGGGAAGAGAGAAGGGTCTTCCTTGGAGAAGTTGAGGTGACATGACCCACCAAGATAGCTGGTTCCTGCATACTTGAGTGATTAGTATGGAATGGGACATCAGGAGTCGCTGAAAGGACCATTGGGTGAAGAGCATCCACTGGAGGATTCTCATGTAAAAGCGAGCTAAGGGAAGAAGAGGAATAGCTGCCGCCATGAGTCCCAACACCTTTAACACCAGCCTGACTTTGACTTTGACCAAATTCAGAAGTAGAGAAACTTGGTTTCGAATGTCTAAAACCCTCTGCTCTGTGAGCGTCGCCGAAAGAGTCTGCGTATCTAATTTGGCGCCTATGAAAGTAATAGACTGACAAGGCGACAAGACAGATTTTTCGAAATTTATTGATATGCCTAGAGCTTGACAGGTTTGTACGGTGAAATTTCTGGACAGTAAGAGCTGATGCCTGGTGGTGGCCATAAGGAGCCAATCGTCCAGATATGGAAACACCTGGAATCCCTGGCGCCTCAAGTGAGCCGTGACCACTGCCATGCATTTGGTGAACACTCGGGGGGGCTGTAGTGAGACCAAAGGGCAGGGCTCTGAACTGATAGTGACTGGCTCCTAGCCTGAAGCGGAGATATCTCCTGGAGCGTCGGTTCATTTTGATGTGATAGTACGCGTCCTGAAGATCTATAGAGCACATCCAATTGTCCTGACCCAAGAAGGGTAGGATGGACTGTAGCGTGACCATCCGGAATTTTGTTTTTTTGACAAACTTGTTCAAACGACTGAGATCTAGGATGGGTCTCCAGTCCCCTGGTTTTTTGGGTACCAAAAAGAATTTGGAGTAGATTCCGGATCCTAGCTGGTCTGCTGGGACTGGTTGGATGACTCTTTTTAATAGTAGCTTTGAAATTTCCAAAGCTGCTTGTTCCCTTAGACCGGGTGGAACGTCTGGAAGGGATTTTTTTGGTTGAGATGGGACGTGAATGAAGGGAATTTTGTAACCCTTGGATATGATCGACTGTACCCATTTGTCTTGAGTTAGGGAAAGCCAGGCTTCTGGGTACAGCGATAATCTTCCCCCGACTGCCTCCGAAGGCGGACAGCCGGGCAGCCCCTCAGGGGTGCTGAAAGGGTTTATCAGAGAACATTTCCCTGCTACCCTGGTTTTGCGGTCCTCCTCTGCCTCTGGGGCGGCGTCGGTTATTGTTCCCTCCTCTGCCTCTAGAGGGAAAATGACCTTGTGCGTCAGATGAGACTCCCTGAGACTGTTTGCGGAACCACATCTTTCCTCCCCTTTGACCCTTGGGATAGGGTCTAGAAGGGGTGGAAAAATGGACTCCTACGGCAGAGAGAGTCTTACCTTCCACCTCGCACCTGGTCAATGTATCCTTCACCTGTGGACCAAACAAAGATGATCCATCAAATGGGGAGTTGGTGAAGGACGCCTTGAAAGGGTCCACGAAATTACACAACCGCATCCAGGCGTGCCTTCGTAATGCAATGCCTGTGCCTGCAGATCTACTCGCTCCATCTGCTGCGTACGAAACCAGCCGCATGGAAGAGTTCACTATAGAATTTAGGGTAGCCAACTGGGAGTTCATAGTATCTTTGAACCCCTCAGCTGTAGGATCCTTCATCAATTCACCCATATCCTTGATCAAATCTCTTTGGAGACGGGTGAAATGGCATAAGTAGTTCAGTGACCGCATAGAAAAGGTCGCTGACGAAAACATCCGCTTGCCGTACCTGTCCATGGTCCTAGAGTCTTTATTAGGAGGATGGACAGGAACAGAAGGATCAGCTAGTTCCTTCTTTGTGGCCGCAGCCACCACCATAGCATCAACCGGGACACCTTTGGAAAGAAATTGCTTGTCTGAAGGAGCCGTAATGAATTTTGATGGTCTCCTCGGGGTAGGTTCCACTGAATCAGGAGCCGTCCACGCCTTCCTTGACACCACTTCCATAAGGGGGTCAAAGGGAGGGGACACCCAGGAGGTAGAAGGGCGAGAACCAAACGCCTCAAGATACACCGACTCATCCTCCGAAGGGTTTAGGGCTGGCCAGTTTCCCCTCTGTTTGAGAATCTCTAGAATGTCTGCAAAGGAGACGTCTTCAGAGGGGGAACGCGGGGACCCTTCGGATTCCTCCAAGTCAGTGTCAGAGGTGATAGACTCAGGGGAGTCAATGTGCTTCCTCTTGCACTGCCTCTTCCTAGGGGGATCTCCAGCAGGATCAGGAGAGACCTCGGAAGAGGAGGAAATTCCCAATGGGGAAACCTGAGGAGTTGGTTCTCTACGGTGTAAAACAAGGGGGTGAGCAGAGATCTCCGCAGGCACTGTTGAGGGTGGAGCTGAAGGAACCAACTGTGGGGCAGAACTGGGTTCTAGCACGCTCCGCATGACCTTGAAGGCATCCCTGTCAGGCAAGGTCCGAGGCCCTTGCTCCGAAGAGACAAGAACCCCTCCCGGCACCGATAGAGATGGCTCCGAAGCTGATGTCGGAGCCGAACTCACCAGCGCCGAAGCTCCAAGAGGGAGAACGGGGTCGGACAAGGGTCCGATGCCACTCGCCCCCTCGGAGCCGACGATGGAAGCCCGGCGCCGAGATCCCTCCAAAGAGGAGATCGGAGCGGACGACGGAGCCGAATACGAAGGTATCGGATCCGACGCACCGACAGTAATAGGTCCGACAAGCTTCGGCTCTGAACTCGAAGGAGTCGGAGGAGGAATATATTGAGGGACTGGAATAGCCAAGGACTGATGAGTCGGGCTATGGAGCATTTGGGCTAGTGCCTCGGACTTAAGAAGTCTACTCACCACCCTCTGTAAGTCATGGTCCGATAACCTGGAAGACCGAGAGGAATGTGATTTATGGCTCCGTTCCGAAAGGAGAGGAGATCCCGGTGACGAATGTATGGATCCGACAGAAGGAGACCTGGATCTCTTCCTATAAGATGGCTCCGATACTGGTATCGAGCCGATGGGGACTTATTCTTATCGGCTCCAGCCGGAGCAAGAGATGGTAACAGAAGATCCAGAAGGGATCTTGACCTTTTCTAGCATATGGCTCCGGCGGCATCGGAGCCGATAAAGTTTATGGTCTCGGCTCCAGCCGAGCGAGGTAGTAGTCTCTGGTCAAGAACATCGGCTCCGCCGGAGCCGATGTCGGGACCTGTTTGGCCACCTGAACAGTCGACTCAAGGGCAGGAGTCGATTGTTTTGGAGCTTTAGAAGGTCTACCCGAACTGGACTGGGTCGGGGACCTTCAGGTTTCAACAGGGTGGAAGGATAAATAATTTCCAAAATCCATGCCCAAAAAATTGATTTGTATCTTCAGCCCCTTTCGAACAAAAACCCCCAGTTCAGCCCCCTTTCCCCTTATGGGACCTTCCTTTTCCGGGCAAAGTGTCGACTCAGCTGTCGCTTGAATCTTTGGTGATTTCTGTGGTAAGGGGGCTGAGGGAGCAGAAGAGAAGCTTATTCCAAAAATATTGTGAGTCGGTATGGTTGATATGTGTCGCTTGTAAGTCAGAAACTTTATTCCTGTCTACATTATAAGTTCTCTTGACTTATGTCCTTTTGTTAATGCAGGGGTATGCCTCTTTCTTAACATAAAATAATTTGTTACATTTCAATTGTTTAGCTTTGTGTTTTGTATTCCTTCCTTCATATTTTAATCAATTTTATTAAAATGACATTGTATTGTTCCTCATAAGTAGAAAACAACAAATTGTTCAAAATTTTCTTCTTTTGGAGAGTGTTGATATTAATTTTTCATTTTTTAAGTTCTCTGCCATTGTTCTTAATAGTCACATATGCCCAATCCCTATATTACCAAACAAATCATAACCTCATGGTGTAGAAGCAACCCAGTCACCAGGCCTTTGGGAAACTTCCACAAAAGGATTCCCTAGGTACTTACCTGTCTTTAATACATTTATTAGAAAACACATGTTCTTATTGTGTACTTCGAACTTTAGTGAAAAGGTTTTCAACCCCTATGCATTGTTTCTTTCAGTATCAGTCTTACGTCTGAATTCTGTGTGGTAACATCAATCCATTCCATCCTTACTGTTTGATAAAACCATTTTGAAAATTCATTAGCTTTTACATTCATAGTGGATGAATGCCTAAAATTTCATCTACACATTCTCCAAGCTGTTAAAAAAAGAAAACAGATGCTTGGCTTAGTTTACAGAAATAGACATTACCTCACGGACAGTGCTAGAAAATATTTTCCGCCTACCTACTACTATCTCACGTCTATATTACTTCAGCAAAAGCTTAGGTTGTCAAATGTCTAAACATCGACACCTAAGCATCAAAACCTAATAATTGCGAATGGCCATTCTTTCCTTGGGAAAGAATTCACTAGGCTATGCCTTCCACACACCCCACCCCACAACTAAATATACCAACTCTGAGATTTCTCTACATTGGAGAAAGGGCAAATCCCCAATAACGGCAAAGCAAATTCTTTCCTGATGAAAAAATTCACGTATGTGGCCATTTGTGATTTTACAGTTTCTACACTTAGGTGTCGATAATTAGGTAATCGTAACCTAAGCTGTCGAACATCTAATAGGAACCCACTATCTCTGCTTTATGCCTCTTCCATTCTGAACAACCTTCATAGCAGCCAAAAAATTAAACTAGACAACCTTTCCTGGATATCTTGACCCGGCCAAGGCATTTGACACAATACTCCACTCAGGAATTGTTGACAAACTCAAGAAGTTAGGTAAAACCCATATGTCACCCAATGGATAGCCACCTTACTCACAGACAGGACCCAGGAAGTTAGAATTGGGGAGTCCACATCCACAAAGAGGCCAGTCCCAAGTGGAGTCCCTGAGGGTTCAGTCTTTGGACCGCTCCTTTTTGGCATTTACTTCTCAGAAGTCAAGGCCAATGTCAGTGGTCTCTGGCTGACTAAATTTGCAGATGATTGCAAATTAGGAGCTGTCATTGAATCTCACACTGACACAAATGTTCTCCAAGAGGGGCTGACACAGACAAACAACTGATGTCAGAGCCATGGACTAAAACTAAATGCCAAGAAATGCATAATAGTATCCTTTGGGAAGTCATCCATCCCTGGTAACTATCATATTGACAACACACCCCTTAGAGTTGACCCAGTACTCAGGGACTTAGGGACACACATAGATAGTAATCTTGCCTTTGACCATCATGTGTCTACAGTGGTGAGGAAATCATTCTATGTTGCCCAACTTATAAACAAAGGTATGGTTTTTAAGTCCAAGGAAGTCATTATTCCACTGTATTTGGCATTCATCAGACCTGTCATTGAGTACAATGCCCCCTTTGGTATGTACCTCACCAGACATATCCAACAATTGGAATGTCCACAGAAGTTTCTCAATAAAAGAATACAGGGTGAAAGTAAAATGTCCTATGCAGACTGCCTCAAGGCCCTATCCCTGTATTCTGTCTCCTACAGGCTTTTGAGGGAAGATCTATGGCTGGCACAGAGAGCATTGTCAAACCCCACTCTGATGAACCTCCTGCATATCCAGAAAACCAACACCAGAATTACCAGTTCTAAAGACTTAAATCTTGCTTGTGATATAAATAGGACCTGCTTGACAGATAGGTATGTATGCCAGAGACTATCGTGTCTATGAAACAGGCTCCTCCGTTCATGTGAAGCAGGTTCCTCCCTAATCTAATTCAAGTGCAACTTGGACAAGTGGATGGGAAATTGAAAATTCATCCCTGGTTTGACACCTATGTCTCTAATGGACAAAGGTAATGTGTAAATGGCTCATCTCCCAGGCCCATGCTTACACGTGTCAAGAGTATCAAAATTTGTTAGAGATTCGGGATGCATGGCTAGGCTTAAAAGGGACCTTGTGGTTGTTAGCCTATTAAGCACCTATGAACCTATGAACCATTACATAAAAAAATTTAAAAAAGTACAAAAAGCCACAATTGCATAGCATTAAACTAATTATACTAGCTAGAGCTCCCACAGTATCTTACCTTCTTATAACATTTTTTTGCTTGTAACACAATATATAAACAAAAATATC
Organism: Protopterus annectens; assembly: GCF_019279795.1. Lineage (NCBI taxonomy): Eukaryota > Metazoa > Chordata > Ceratodontiformes > Protopteridae > Protopterus > Protopterus annectens. The sequence continues at coordinate 462,851,818 of NC_056740.1, read as the reverse complement.
CATTATTACAAAACACCATAAAATATTATTCCTCAGCCAGGAAACTACAATCTCAAAATAAATCACTTTTACTCACCACAAAATCTGATAATATGACTGGTGACTCATTCTGCTCCTGCTGGGTCTCCAAAATGTGGAGCTCCCTAGCACTACACTTAAAGCAAACTGAGAAACTAACCTATGTGACCTTCATTCTTTGTAGTAATATATGACACTGTTTAATTTTGATGTAGAGCTTTGCTCCCTAGGCCTTCACTGCAATTTCTTTCTTTCTTTTTTTTTTTGGCCAGTCAGATGTTTCTAGTCAACAAATGGTAATATATAAAACTATTAATAAATAAATTCCATCTGGCCATATGTACTTAGTTGTACTGCTGGTAATTTTGTTAATCTTTTTTTCCATTTGGTGTCTTACTACTCCATACAGCTATTACAAGCCGGCATACCATTTTGTGATGGGATACTTATACCCCTGGTAACATTATTAGACTTTAGTCCATTTTCTGGGTTATCATTGGGTCACTAGTACAGAAAGACAGACGGACAAACAAATAAACAAAAAACAGATACTTGGCTTATTTTATAGAAGTATTTAGTTGGTGGTAAGTACTTGTTCGACAAGTAACTCCTATGTACCTGCATTCAGTTTAGTAAGATACTGTTGTAACATTTGGGAATGTTTTGAACCTGCATTCAGTTTGGTAAGGTGCTGTTGTTCCATTGGTAATGTTTTGCATCTGGATTCGGTTTGGGAAGGTATATTTGTACCACTGGTAATGCTTTTAGGTTGCATTCAGTTTGATAAGTATTCTTGCACCATTAGTAATGTCTTGAGTCCACAATCATTTTGGTAAGGTACTTTTGCACCATTGGTAATGTTTTGCATCTGGATTCGGTTTGGGAAGGTATATTTGTACCACTGGTAATGCTTTTAGGTTGCATTCAGTTTGATAAGTATTCTTGCACCATTGGTAATGTTTTGAGTCCACAATTAGTTTGATAATGTTCCATTTCATGGCTTTAAGTTTTAGACTCTGTATTTCATTTGCTGACATAGCACCATGTGATGGGTAAGAACAGTATTTTAACCTGTACCTTAAATAATTTTCACTTCTTCAAACAACCGTTAGTGTAAACTCCTTTTTATTTCTTGTGCAACCTATAATGGACTGCTCAAAATTAAAGTTCATGCTTTCTGTTAAAAAGAAACACATTGAAACAAAATGCTTATCTAATTTCACAAATATTGGTGTGTCAGTCTTTTGACCTCATAGTGCCACACTCCAGACAGCAATGGCCAGTATTGTGCTAACTATATTTATAATAAATTTTGTCTGGGTTAATTCAGCTACAGTCATGTGAACTATTCATTTCTTTATTTGCTTTCTTGTTTGTTCATTCATTTATGTTAACTGGTGAAGTAACTGTTTTGAAGGCCAATTTTTAGCCATGACCTGAGCCAATAAGAAAACTTGTATATATTAAAAAGGCAATAATAACAACAGGAAAACCATTACCAAATGTTATCTTGTTAAACAGAGAAGTAACAGTACGCAACAAAAAAGGCTCATCTCTAATTGTTGCTGCTGTACTTTTCTCTGTACGCTCTTTGCCTTTCCTCTGAGAGTGTCAATTTTAGATCATTTTCTTTTTACAATTTAAGCTCAATAAATAGTAAATAACAAACATAAAAAGTTTATGAATATTTATCTCTTTAAGGCCTCAATTCAGTTGTGCCTTCACAAACAGTTAATGAAATAATGGAAATGTTTGTCTATTTTGTAATTCTGTCTAAGTTTGATGGTCTTTGTCTGCCTTAGTGAATTATTAACAGAATTTGAAACAAAACCAATTCCTCCGTAGCCAGGGGTGTCATTGCTCTTTCAACATGGGTCGCCTTCTATCTTTTCTACTCCTTTTTTATGTCTCTGTGCAGCTATCCAAGGGCTTTGTGATAACAGAATCAGAGGTAAGATAATTGAAATTTATCTGGTCTTAATAGACAGTCCCCAGAGAAACAAACTTTTAACTAAATAGCTTAGTTGCAGATCTTTTTTGAGAATTAGAACAAGTAGCAAAGATATTTGAAAATTTCAGCTGCCTCTCATTTTCTCTGGGGCCTTGACAACTGATAAATTACTATTTTGTGTTATTCTTTCCTTAGATACACAATACTTTTCTGGAACTGTGAATAAATGTAAAGTATAAGCAGTTTTTTGTAGTGACACATATTAATACCTCTCAACAGTACCGATTTTTGCAGACTGTCCAGATTTTTGTCTAATATTTTTGGTCTATTTTTCATAAAATTGTGGTTTTCTGGCAAAATAATGACAGTCATTTGAGTTTCAGACTTCATATGCTTCAGAAAATTCATGCTAATGTAAAACCTCTTGTTTTATCACCTTTCTAAGTTTGAAAGAGCAATATTTAAAAACTGTCCCTATTTTTGGGCCTTTAGCCCACTTTTATTTATGGCTTTGTCCAGATTTCTTGCTCTAAGAGGTTGACAAGTATGATGGAAATCTTTGATGGGTTTGTAACCTTGGCATATTACATTACCTTTGCTTAACAGCAGAAGAGGTCAATAAGTGTATCTAGTCTGCCCTTTTAAGTCCTTTAATTTTCTACTTCTATGCCCTTCCATTCTTCC